>NW_010425104.1:23949-28832 GCF_000710305.1 Buceros rhinoceros silvestris | reverse complement strand
TTAAAATCACTTGGTGCAATAAGCCAACTGGTGTGCTCCATAAAAGCACAGAGAGTTTGGCTCTGAAATAGAAGAGCGTATATTGACTGTACCAACTCCTCTGTTATCAGATTTCACCCTGGCAATGCTAATGCACAGTAAACAGGCAATACTTCCCTGATGAGACCATGATAGCATCACAGACCTCACTCTCAAACCAGGTCGATACCAATCTCCAGTTTCATGATGTAAGATTTCCGAATGGGCCCTGGTGCCTCCAGCGTACCAGAGTGGATTGATGAAGGTGACACAGAGTCACCAAGGAATCACGGCACTTCTGAAGCAGTGCTGGACAGTGTGACCATCAAGATCATTTTCACTGCTCAAAAGCACCAGGACATCGCCCAGGACAAGTCTAATGGATATTTTTATTAGTTCCTTAAGGACTACAAACATTGACCTGGCTGCTTAACAGCATGGTTCTCCCAAACACAACCTAACAAGACCAAGCAGCGTCCAGCCTGTGTACTTGTTAAACAACTCCCACCTCCTTTGCAGTCAAGTGCACGGGCTGTGCTCATGGGGCCACATGTGAACACCGGTTGCAATGGAGATAAATGCCGTCTTACCAAATTTCAGGACCACAAGTAAAAAGCCACTGCTGAAATTACATACAGAGTGATCTAAAGACTTCCTCTCTCAGAGGAATTTTTTCTTTAAAGCAGAGCTCAACTGAAAACTTGGTGGATCCCATTTGTTAACTATGGAAAAGTCAAGGCAGAACCATGCCCACCCCTCCTGTCATGCCCAAGTAACCAGAGACGCCATACAAAGAGCCTGCAGCTCCTCTTCTTCACAGGAGGCCACAGGAGGTAGCTGCTGAAATGGCTGGGTAACTCAGCTGGAACTTAACACTTCCACCACCCAGGCCCTCCTGACAGCCCAGTGCCCACTACTCCACACCCCAAGACCACATCACAGGGGCCAGCTGACATCCTTCATGGAAAGAGTAATGAGGGAAGAGACTGAGCCCAAGCACGCCACATGCCCAGCGTTACTGAGCCTTGACCCTAACCCTAGGTATGAAGGTACCTCAAGGCTCAAGGAATCTGCGAGCTGCTCTTTCCAAAATGCTTCCCAGCAGGTGAACACAAGCAAAGCGACCATCCATGCTCATAGCTAGGGAGGAGACATCTTCAAGTGAATGTCCCGCACATCCCAAGAGCCTCTGGCGCGTTCATTGTTTCGTTCCGTAAAAATGGGCAGTGGGTATGATGAAAGTATGAAATCTGGCTTTTCTGGACTTCTCTGAAAGCCAAGAAATACAACTGTAGCCATCAGGCTGGACAGCAGCAGGTCTTGGCAGCAATGGGACTGGAGAAGCCAGAAGACTGTACAGAGGGAAAAGCAAGTGTTGAAAATGGCAGTGAGAAAGGCAAGAGCTCTAAGGAAATAAAAACTGAGGGGACGAAGAAGCTAAAAGAGCTGCAGCAAGTTCATCTTCTGTGGAAACACTTGAATTTCTTTATAATCTCCCTCCTTGGTGGAGGCAACAAAGCAAAGGATGGCTCCAAAAGATCTGAAACCAACTGCATCCCACTGGAAGGATGGGTCTAGCCAGCAGCAGACCATGTGAAACCAATAAATACAGGGGAAATGAGACAAGGAGGAAACTTCTATGAGGAAAAAAAAAAAAAAAGGGTGAAATAATGTCTTGAGAGTGGATGCACTTTCAGTAAAACATTTTCAAGAGATGGACAGGAAAGGGATGTGATCCGGGAAAGGGGTCTGATCCAACTTGCACAAAGCACTAGGCACCCTGTGGAGTCATCTGTGGGCTTGTTCCTGCATGGTGAGAAAACATCCTCGCTGCTGAGGCTGAACTGTTTGACATCAGAAACCTCGCAGGAACCCAGCACAGACCCCCGGGTAGGCACCGAGCACCTCGAGAGAACGGCCTGTCCTGCCTGACCTCTTGGCAGTGTCTACACCCTGACATTTAGAGAGACAATTTATTTCTGCAAGCTGCTGTGTTTAATGCTTGGCATTAAACAGCTCCTCCATTCTGTCTCACATCCAGAAGGATGGCTGCCTCAAGTCAGTGCTACAGGAACTTTAAAATAAAACGCAGCATACGTTCCGGATGACTAATCCGTTCCCTGATGCTGCCTTCCATGGAACGTGTTGGAAAAGTTGCTTTATTTTGTGTTTGTCATTTAGAAAAAGTGACTCTGCATCCGTTGCGCTGGGCTTGGGGATGCAGACGTGCGAGCGTGGGGACACGGAGATGCGGCTCGTCCCTGTGAGGGCAGTCAGGGAGCAGCCAGCACCGGGGACCCCCGCATCTCTCCCCCAAAACCCTCTGGAGAGCCGCTCTGAGGGGCAGGGGGATTCTCATTCCGGTTAATGCTGAGCCTCTGCAATCACGCTTAGAAAGGAGTCCAAGAGACCCCCTGAAATGGCCACAGCTCTGGGACAAGCCAGTCAAGGGGAACAGAGGCTTCTCATGGGCTTTAAGGCAATAAAACCCGTTGCTCAGTTAGTCCCGTGGGGCCTACCTGCTATAGGAAGGTGATGGCAACACACCGAACCCCTTAGATTTCTCAGTCTGTTGCTTTCTTTCCATTCCCTGGCTCCTTCCCTGAATCACTGCAGGTCACAACCATCCCGGGTTGCCACTGCTGCAGTTCTTCGCCTTCACCACTCACTGCCAACGCATATCTAAACCTGAGCTGGACACATGGTGCCTGCGGCTGGGCAAGTTCTCCTGAACAAACAAGCAGATTTCCTTCCCACAGCACTATTTCACCCTTTTGGTCAGCTAGTGTTATCATCTGCTAAAGAAATATTCTAAAATAAATGCAAACTTCAACCGGTAACAGCAGAAAACCACAACCACCAACTAATTAAAGCCTTCTTTTAACACGCAAAAACCAAGACTACCCAATGGCATGGCATGATGAATCCTGCTAGGGGGCTCTTACATCTCTTTGGCCCCCTCTGCAATGCACAGGAAGGATGATCTTTAACTGTACCCCACAGACACACTAGTTATGGGTTTTTTTAATTTTCGAAAAGAAAAACAGTAGTATTAGACCAGTGATGAATTACTCAAAAGCACTCTGAATTACCTGGAGCTGAGAATTAATATATTCATCCAGTTTAGATCTTGCATCCATTCTGGTTTGAGCTACTTTGGTTGGGTGGGATTAAAATCACATAAATATAATCCTTCTGTTTTTTCCCCTACCCAAATCCTAGGCGTCAGAAAAGATCTCCCCAGATCCTCCTCATACCGGTGACAGCCATTGAGAACATCATTTTCGGGAGAAGGCTCTGGAAAGATGACCTCCAATGTGACCCCTGTCACATCAAAGACAGCAACAAAATGTATTTGTGCTCTTCAGCTGCCTTCACTCAACCACCCGCTCAGAAAAGAGATCAAGGTGTTTGCTAACTTAAAGACAACTCAAAAAACCAAAATTAATGCAGTCCAGAGTATCTACTGCTCTCGAGGGCCAGTGGCTGTAGCAAGCAAGCTGAGATCCACTGATATCTGGCCTCCTGCTCACCTCCGCGTGGCACCTTCGCTGACTTGCCATCATTGTTATCAGTAACTCCTACACAACTGCGACACAAAAAGAGAAATAAAAAGAGACACTTACCCTCCTTCAAAGATCTTGATCCTGACCGGCTCCCCTCGTTTAGTTACAAGAGTCTCTTCTTCTGATTTTCCTCTTTTATCCTCTTCCTTCTCAGCACTAGTTATATCTTTTCGACCTTCATTAGAAAGGAGCGAAGGCAAATGAACCTATCTCCCCAAAAGAGCAAAACAATGCATGATTACATACAAAATCACTCTAAGGCAGACACAGACCAAAAAGCCTCAGAAAGAGCTGGCAACCTACCGCACGTGCCGCTCCTGACAGCTAAGTGCGGTAATTAGGCCACCCCCTTAACGAAAGGGGCCTCTGCTGCTGCATTTCGAGCCCTCCTGGTTATGGTATATTTACTGCAACAGCTTACGAGATTTTCAGTCACCCCCTGCACATGGTGCCTCAACGTTATCCAGCTTTTGCCAACTGGAAAACTGAGGCACAAAGAGAAGCATCTTGGCTGGGGTCACTCCGAGCGTGTGGTGGAGCCATGGGTCTCTGTTCCCAAACCCACTGCTCCATCCTTGGATAATCCTCTCTCTAAAATACACATCTACAACGGGCTAGAGAGGACGCATCTGTAGAATTCATCTATTTTACCTCAGCCTTTGGGTTTCTCCCCCATTCACACACACTCACATAAATTTGGACTTTGGCCATCTAAGCTTGATATAAATCACTTGACAGCCAAAGGTCTCGGGTGATTTCCTTTCCCTGAAACCCCGTTGCCAAAGGCACAGCACAACGAAAGCCACAAAACCAACGGGAGAAAATAATCCTCAACCTCCCCAGATGTTCCCAGGGTAGAATTTGCTTTTCCACTGTTAAACTTGTTTAGTCCACAGTTTAGACTGAGGTTTAAGTCATGCACTGACATCTCCTCTAGCATGTGTGATGTTATTTGTCATAGTATGTGGACCTAAACGTTACAGCTGCTACAAGGAGAGCTCTCCACACCCAGAATGAAATCTTGGAATGTTGCTCCCCTACAACCCAACAGGACAAATAACGAGGGCCTCCAGGGCTCTGAAAGAGGAAGGCAGATCGCCTTTCACCCACGTTACTGTTACACAAGTGGAAGAATGTCTTTGAAGTTCTACAGAATCACCCCTATCCTTGCTTTCTCTCTGATTTATGGAAACAGACTGAAGGACAATTAGAGGGATTTTGGCCTGGACATAGTCAGTGAACTGGCAGAAGTCTAAAGCAGCGCTGGTCACCCTGGACTCTTTACAGTTGCTGGAAAGA
>NW_010425104.1:22558-23847 GCF_000710305.1 Buceros rhinoceros silvestris | reverse complement strand
TGATTCATCTGCCCTACCTTAACCACTTATCGGAAGGGTGATTAATCACCCAAGAGGTGCCTCTTTGTCTCCCCCGGTTACACGGGAAGCCAAGGAGTGACTAGCTCAACCTGACCCACGCAAAGTTCAGTGGGTTACAACCCAGCCTCCACGGCAGCGTGCTGCTGGTGCCACCGTCGGATTCTCAGCAGGAGGAGGGGTGGTCTTGCTAAAAAGCAGCTTTGCAAAATGAGGTCAAACATTTCAGATTTGCCCAGTAATTTCAGGAACTGGGAGCATTAAACACACCCGTGAGTGCTCTTTGCCCTGGGGCCAGCTCATGCAGATTCGCCCAAGTCCACACCATCAGACCACACACCCTTCCTAGATGCCTCCTGGGAATGGTTCCAGTCCTGTCCTACCTCCTGAAATGCACCCAGGGTTTGTTTGGGAGAGGGCTATCAGCCCAGGGCCAGGAACCACCTCCCCAATTTAACAGCAGAAACGGTCTGGAGCTGGCACCTCTAGGCACGGAGACATCTGCGCTGGGAGGAAATCAGTGGCAGGAGACACACTGAGCACCTTCAAACATTAAACCTTGAGTGTTACGACTCGACTGCCTGGACTGAGCTACATGCTCGTAACAACGCTAGTGAAAACCTTTCCGGTTCAGGTCCCTCTTCACTGAGGAATACAAAACAATTGACTTTCTAGATGTAGCATGAGGTTTATTTATTGCAACTTTTGAAAGCACAAAACACAGACAGATGAAAAGCACCAGAGAGAGCCAAAATCATACAGTCGCTGCTATCCCCTGTTACAATCTTGTTCAATGTACAAAGTGTGCAAGCCCGGTACAGCATCGTCAGCCATCCCTACTACGGTCACTTCGGGATCGACCTGCTCAGGAAATCCCACCAGAAATTTAAAAACCAAGCCCAGGATGCAGATGGTACATACAGCACCACGGCTTGCTGGTACCTCGCTGCATGCATAGTTGTACAAAATATAGGAGCTATTTTACATTTGCTGTTGACTGACAACTTATAGTTACATCAAGGAGCAAATATTTAAGGGAAGAAGCTAGAGCAGAGTTAACTGAAGGTTGAACTTTCAACCTTTGATTGATGCAGCTCCTGTTAACCGCATCTTCCTGAGTAGCCAGCCAGCTACTTCCTAATCTGGGTCATTTTCAAAAGTAAACGGAGGATTTCACGCCCACTGATCACCTAATCAGAAATTATTTCTCTGCTGGGCGTGACGTCAATTTATCTGCATTTCAATTTACATTCCTCCTTTAAGCAGCAGGA
>NW_010425104.1:19280-22447 GCF_000710305.1 Buceros rhinoceros silvestris | reverse complement strand
CAGGAATTTCTCTTAGATTCAGGCAACATCATCTTCCAGGTGAATTTGGCAGGACAAACTGTACCCTGAAGATGGTAATTTCCACCACCAGACAGCTCAGAGGGTTTGGTCTCCAAGGGTTTGGAGTCTACTGAGCACGAGTGTGCAGTGAGCTGAGTGTTTGGAATGCAATGGGCTGAACCTCCCCTCTTTAGAGCTCAACCTTTATCTCCAGGGTACGAGGGTCTTGTGTTTCGGAAGCACACGCACGGTGTGTGGTTTAGCACCAGCTCAAAGAGCAAAGCTCGGAGGATCCCAGGCACTTCTATCAGAGAGTGGAATCAAGGGTAAGACACTGTTCAGATCAAATCCTTTGAAAAAGGTGCATAAACATGAAGCCTTAGTGCAGTTACTGCACTGCACAGGTCATGATCGGCCCCTCCAGCCCTAAAAATTCTGCCTTCTGCATTTGTGCAGAAGAATGATGGAAATGCTGAATAGAAAAGAGTTATTGAATCAAAGTGACTCTACTGTGTATTTTAAGACATATTTATAAGCAGCAGCTGCAGCAGCAATTATGATAAATTTAATATGCAGAGTTCATTTCATGAGACAGAAATAAAATGAATTATCCATCAATATAAATTGACTGGAGATGAATATCAAATTGCAAAATCTTTAGAGTAATTCTGTTTGCTAATCTACACGAACATGACCTGGATTACAGGGATCTGTACAGTTCAGCACTAACCAAGCAGGGGAAAGTCCGGCCTCAAAACGAGATCTGTAACACCAGGCAGCTACCAGGAGCGTCAGAGACCTCTGTGCCCGTACGGCCAACACCTCTGGTGAGCTCTGCCCCTGGGAAGCTGATTGCCTTGCTCCCCTTAACCCTAAAGAGTAGCTGTGAGATACCCTTAGATCCTCGGACGAGCAAGGATACAGCTACGGACACGAACTCAAGGACCCAGTGACACAGGTGTTGTCACATGGCTCCATGTTTGACCTACTGCCACGATTTATCAATGTCACTGCGTGCCTTTACGCTTCTTTGGGGGCCTAAAGCCACTTGCAAATCTCCCTTTAATATTGTTTACGTACTTTTAAGCAGGTCTCTCCACGTTCATTACTGTGTGATTGGTAGATGCACAACCAGAGAGAATCCCATCACCCTGAGGTAATCCCTTTTCATGTCTAACACGCAAAATGTAGGGAATTATAACAGCAGCTCTAAATAAAAAAGTTATAAAGCTATTTGCAATAGCGAGACAAATGCAAATCAGGTCTAATCCTTCGTGCTCAAGCAGTGGCAGTTCTCGGGGCGGTGGTGATTCCTATATGCTTTTTTGATTACAAGGCAAGGAGAAACCGGAGAACAGAAATATGGCACATTGCCCTTCTTTCTTTTTATTACACTGAGTTTTACCTTCTTCATTCTAAAAGTTTTACCGCGAACAAGTGCTTACCAAACCAGAAGAGGGGTGAATAAACCCCTATCAAACTAAGGATAGCAATTCCCCATCCCTCATCCCCCTGTTCCCACGTATCCAAATGGATGAGGAGAAATAGATAGGATTGCATTACCTCTGTCATTTTTGGCTTCCTGGAGCTGGATGGGACAAGCCTGCCTGCCTCTGGACGTGGAGCAGTAGCCATGGTGTAGGTTTCCTTGCTCACCTTCTGCTTGGACCTCAGGAGGGACAGGGCTGCTTTAGTAGATATACCGGGAAGGTTGGGATTATACAAGCTGATGCACCAGCTGGCGTACACCGACGAGCGTCGATCAACTTGCTGGATGTGATTTGGCTTTATGTAGTTTAAATAGCACCAACTGACATTAGTGGTTGTGTGGAGACTGGGGAACTGAAGTACCTTCTTCGTATCTGTACCTTCTCGAGACTTCATTGCACTATGAGGGACCTCAGACAGAGGTGCAGGGCTTGAAGGGTTTGGTGGAGACTGCTCCACCAGTTCTTTGGAGTCTTCTTTCTTCACAGGTTGCAAAGGTGCCTTGCTGAGGAACTGCTTGCCTGCTGGCTGCTTGTACTCCTCCAATGCCTCAATACTTGGAGAACCTGAATGAGACTCAGCTTGCTGCAAAGTACTTGGGATTTCCTTTGGCTCTGACTGCTCTAAGGACAAACTAGGTGGTGTTTCAACCTCAACCCTGCCTTGGCTTTCTGCAAGAAAATGAGATTTATCCTGCTGTTTCCCTTCCTCTATTGCACTGGGCGGCTTCACCACTTCCAACTTCTCTTCTGTTTCAGACACTTCCTCCTCTTTCACTCTCTTCTGCTGTTGTGTTTCCATTGTGAGCTCCAAACTACCAGCTGGAGAGAGCATCCTTTTGCTTCCACCAACTGTTGATGGGCCTCCTTCCAGCCCAAGGACGCTATCTGATGGGGAGGTGAGTGGCATGTAGCCTTTTCGCTCTGGTAAGGGTAAGGGCACTCTCAGATAGGGGCTCTGGAAAATGCTTCTTTGATCCTCTGTGATCACCTGTGCCAGGTCGAAACCTAGTCCATGAACATCAGTGCTACAGACCAGGGTACCCTTGGGCTGGCAATCATCAAATTTGGGGAGAACAATAGAAGAGGAACTGCACTGGGACTGGGTGACCAGGATCTGGGAGAGAGTCGTGTACATCGCACTCCCATAGGACGGCATGTTGGTCTGTATGCGCACGGGGACAACGAGTGACACCATTGGGTCTGACCGCGTAGGAATGACAAGCTGAGGTGCGGATACAGACACTGAAGGGCTTGTTGTGCGGGTCAGGGAATGCAACCTACTGTCTGAGCCGTATTCTGAGCACAGGGAGAGACTGGAGGTTCCTGCTGGAGGGAATAAACTGGTTTTGATCGGTGGTAAATGTCCACCAGCTTCACCTGGCAACTGGAGAGCAAACTGAGACTGAAGAGGCAGAAAAAAGGCTGAAGGGATGGGTGAAGAGACAGGGTAATGCACCGGCAGGAATGATGGATGCTGCCTGAGCGACACCTCGGCAGGGTGAGACATTAAAGGAGGAGTGATATGAAGTGGGCCTGGGTGGATGAGCGTTTGTGAGAGAGGCAGCGGTGGGCTCTGAAATATGGAGGGAGGGATCTGAGGCATGGTGAACTGAGCAGAGAGGATGTCAGACATCGTGTGCGTGGCAAAGAGCTCTGCTGACTGCCCTGGCTGCGGCA
>NW_010425104.1:11556-19139 GCF_000710305.1 Buceros rhinoceros silvestris | reverse complement strand
AACTTGCGGGGACATGAACTGCTTTTCATGCAGTGTCAGCTGTGGTACAGGGTGGTGAAACACTTGCAGAGCTTCTGTGTACGGCTGGGTGTATGCTGGCGGGGGGCTGTCTTTCGGCTGACTCTTCTCACTTGGGTAAGTACCATGAGAGGGCAACGGGGATGAAGACGTCGGCTGATGGGGCAGACTTGTTGAAGGAGATTTACTGGAAGAAGGAATTGGATCTTCTGCCTCGGGCCGGCCTGCCAGGGCCGAGTCTGGCTCGTGCTCCGGGTATCTCGTGAGGGATGCTTGCCTGACTAGAAAGCATTTCCTTCTCTCCTGTGGAGCCGAGGAGGTCGAGGGGCCAGGGGTTGAGGCAGGAGCGGACGACAAGCTCCCATAGTCAAATGACTTACTGCGGGTCTCTGACATCTGGGAAGGGTGGGACATATTCGGTGTCTGCTCCGAAGCGGATCTCCGCATCTCCCGGGAATGATGATGGTGGCTTGGTACCATCAGCATATGCAAGCCGATGCCAGGAGGCTTTGGGTGCGATTCAGAGGGATGGCTGGTGGACTCGGACTTGCTGTGGTCATCACGATCAAATGAGACAGAGTGGCTGGAGCTGTGAGATATGCTGCTTTCCTGACTTGGGCTTCGGGTGAGAGAGACGGATTCAAAACTGGACTCTCCGGAGGACTGAGCCATTTCCGCCAGCCGCAGCCTCTTCTTTTTTGGTGGGAGTTTCTCTGCAGGGAGCTGAGAAAGGGTCTGGCTCCTCTGCGGCCACTGAAATTCCTCTGTTTTCTCTGGCTCTTTCGGAGGAGGCTCTGGCTCTGTTTCTGGCCTGTCAGGCTCTTCTGTGACCAGAATCTCTGGGACCTGGATGTTGGGCTGACGAACCAGCTTGGGCTGCAGGGAGTGAGGCGGTCGGCTGTGCTGGGGTGCTGGCTGAGATGAGTACTGTGACACGGGCTTGTCTTCCTCCAAGCTACTTGCCTGCTCAGTAGAGTCAGACTTCTCAAAGGAGCTCGTGTGCTGGATGACAGAGATCTCCTTTGAGGTTGTTCTTCTCTCTTTGCTCTCCACACTCGATTCCGGTTTGGTATTCCTGGAATGAAAGCTGGCACTGGCATCAGAAGGTGCAGATTTACCCGGATCTGCTGGTGACTTGATGGATTCACGGGTTAGGTTTAAAGCGACATCGGATGACGCTGGATTTGCAAACTGAGTCCCTGGCCCAGTGCTGGAAGAAGGAGTGTCGGACAACTCAAAGGCTGGAGGTTCCTCATCGTCACCGAGACTCTTTTCCTTTCGTCTTTTTCGGAGCGGGGTGAGCTCCAAAGTGCTCCCTAGCTTGTAATGCATCATCTGAGGCCATGTGTCAGGATCCGCAACACTTTTCTCAGTCTCTGAAGAGGTATGGGAGGTGGAAGAACGAGGCTTTGAGAGCTGCAGTTCTGAACAGTAGTATTTTTTATGGGCTTCATAATTGTCCCTTTTCTTATACCGTGCACCACATATGTTACACTCGTACATGAACCCTTTAACCTTCGGACCCTTCCGTGACTTTTTGGTAAGATCGCTTTCCTTGGTTTCAGGCTCCTCGGGAGGTTTGGAAACAGTTTCTTTGTTTGCAGAGCTAACCTCCTCCGAGACGTATTCTACACCCAAAGGCAGCTCAATCGCTGGTTGTCGTTTTAGCATTCGAGGATGGGAAGAAAACGCTTGACTGCGGCTTAAGACTTCAGGCTCCATAATGTGATCATCAAACGAATAGCTACCTCTAAAGGTGTGTGGGGAGCTTATAGTGCATGCAGCAGAAGGCATTGACTGGCTTCTTAGGAGAGGCACTGTCTCTGTGGCACTGTGGGATTGCTGAAGTGACAACAATGATTGTTCAGGCTTAATTTTTTCACTGTGGGATGTCAAGACTTTCGATGCATCCAACTGGCTACTGGAACCAGACTTGATATCAAACTGAAACGGTTCTCTATACACACCAGACTTAGGAGACTCAATGCTGCTACGTCTAGATAAAGAGCTTCTTCTAGGCTTAACACTATCTATTTCACTGGTATCTACAACAGCTTCATTAATTGTAATTAGCTTAGTGATGTGTTCAATGACCTGTGTTCTAGGCACAGATAACGGTACCATACTAG
Organism: Buceros rhinoceros silvestris; assembly: GCF_000710305.1. NCBI lineage: Eukaryota > Metazoa > Chordata > Aves > Bucerotiformes > Bucerotidae > Buceros > Buceros rhinoceros. The sequence goes on along the minus strand of NW_010425104.1, from coordinate 16,992 downwards.
GTTTCTCTTCAGTAGACAGGTGCGGAAACCCCTGGGTTGTGTTTGCAGCTAATGCTGCCGTCCTCTGACCGATCCTCCCACATTTCCCAAAAATAATTTCGGCGTAAGATTTTGCATTGGTATTTGGCGGGCTGATCTGCTGCTCTGCACTTTCAGATCTGGAGAAGTAGCCTGACTCGGTGCTCCCTTTGCTCCCGGGACTCAGGAAAGCTTGTTCATCTATGACCTTCTTCCGTTCGCTTAAGCGGAGTGCCAGCTTCTGCTTTATGGTATGGGTGTCTTCAGATTTATGGCTCAGAGTGTGGTCTGATGGTGGCTCCGCAAACTGGGTGCTGTCCTCAAGAGACTGAGACATGCTGGAATGGGACAATGAACACCGATCGTGGCTGGAGCCTTGGCTCCCTCCACTCAGCAAACTACTGGACAACAGGGTGTGCTTCTGCCTGGGTGAGAGCTCTACCGAGTGGCCTGCCATCGCAGCCGTTTCCTCCTCTGAGTCCGTGCTTTCTCCTTCTGTTGGCTCTTCAAAGTCCTCCCCGCCAATCCTTTCCATTTCCAAGCTCGATGGATACATCTCCGCTCCGATCCCTGAGGCCAGCCCAGCTTTTATTCGATGAGCATGAGATTTCCTATGTTTATACAAATTACTCTTTGTCTTAAAAGAAAAGCCACATGGAATGCAAGGGTATGGCCTCTCACCTGTGTGTGACCTGATATGTTTTTGGAGCACACTTGGCTTCGCACAAGGCCTGCTGCAGTACTGGCAAATGTATTTGCCTGGTTTCTGAGGTTTCTTTTCCTTCCTGTGCACTTCCTCAGCTTGTTTTAAGGAAACCTGTGAAGGGCGCGGGATATAGACCTTTTGAACGGATGGCATGTCCTCTCCAGGAATGATCGGTGAATGGGAAGGTAAGAGCTGGCCGTGGTGCGGGTGAAGCCCAGATGATGAAAAGGAGCCAGAGGGACCTGGTCTTGCTGGATCAACTAGCTGCCACGTGGGACCTTCAAGGACATGCTCTGGTTTCCCAGGAGACATAAATGCTGGTGACAGTGTGTGCTGCTGAAGCTGTGAAACGTGGGGAGGATGTTCAAAGGAGGAAGGCTTAGGTTGTTTCTGGTGTCCAGATTTCTCCTGAGTCTCCTCTCTCGGAAGCGGCAAAGAACCAGAAAAGTGCTGCTGCGATATGAGATCTCGGAGAGGGGTCCCTTGCGAAGAAGCAGAGCTGCCCTGGTACGTAGCTGCGGATGAAATACTGGCTTGGAAAGCCTCTCCTTTGGGAAGCCTCTTTCTTGGACTTTCCTCAGCCTTTTTTGTGCTCTTCTGGCTTTGTTCAGGATCCATGACCTTAAAAGGGCCTTTGAATGCTATTTCGGGAAGGTTTTGGCAGGCTTCATTTACAAATAATAAAGGTCTCTTCTGTAGATTCCCTGCTTTGCCTGCATTTGCTACGAAGCTGAAGCCACCAGGAGATGGTTGTTGATTTAAGATTTTACTAAAGTGTCACTAGTTGCTATTTGATTCAAAAAAAAAAAAAAAAAAAAAAAAAAAAAAAAAAAAAAAAAAAAAAAAAAAAAAAAAAAAAAAAAAACGTTTCAAGGTCAATAAAGTTCACATTGGTAACACATGACAAACTACTTCAAAGAGAGAAAACTTTCCAAAACTTTTAGTCCAAATATTTTCCTTGTGAACTTGGTTAAGGCTTTAAACCTTGCCATTTTATTTCAGTTGACAGTGGCAAGCCTTCAAAGTCAAGATGCAACCCACAATGTGTCTCTTGTTTGTTATGCAAACCTTTGAAAACTTGAGACTTTAGTGCTCATCTCATAATGGTCTTTTTTTCCTGTGCAAGGAAAAAAACACTGGACGGTGTGAGTCCCCCTGTGTCTTCCTTCTGTTCCACTTTTGAGTTCAAAAGCCTTGGAAAAGTATTTCCCACATTTCTGTAATTACATCCGAAAGAAAACAGAAAAAAATTACTTTAGCATTTGTATTTAAGCAATTAAATGCTGCTACTTCTATAGAGGATAAAAGTAAACATTTGGCAGAGAAGTAATTCAGAAGAGCTGCCTCGATGTCTACCCTGCACGAGACGTTACTTTTCATGGTAATCTAAACATAAATCGTACGAAGTCAAACCTCCAAGACTCCTGCTTGGTTTAAGACACTCATGACCTGGCTCTACAGCAGTAACCACGCGCAGTAACTTGAAACGTACTTTTGAAAACCATACTAAAATGGTTTTAAACTTGAATTCCTTCTGATCTCCCGCACACATTGCTGCTTTTACCATTTTTATAATTCTATTTCCCTCCCAAATTGACTACAAAGTAACGCTGACCAAATAAAAAGCACTGCCTCATGGCAATCACGGCAATCATGCCAAAAAGCACTGCCTCATGGCAATCACAATCACATACAATCCCTGACAAATAAAACGCCAATCTGCCCTGCACAAACCCACTCTCCAGCTTGCCGTAGTCTTCAGCATCATTTACGATAGGGGAAGGGGAGAGCACGCACACTCTTCTACTGCAAAGTTGCCCCTTTAATTTCCTGCCTTTTGTTACCAAACAATGGTGTGAATCCAGCTTCTACGGCAGGTGGGAGGTTGGAATTAGCTGCCTATAAGGGGAACCCTTCTTCCATGAACTGGGGTGGGAGGCTCTGTTAAACCTACCACCCTTGACAGCAAATAGGGCTATGAATGAGACACAACGGCGTCAAATAAAGTGGTAGAAGAAAGATGTCCACCCAGCAAAAAATGGTGGGAGAATTTCTCCCTGATCAATTTAGAGAAAGGGAACAGTAGAGGAAGGGAACGGGAGCTTCCAAAAAGCTGAAAGGTGGCTGCAGGTCCCCAACACCGCTCTGCCCAGCTCAGCTATGCCCTAGAGCAGCGAAGGAGCGTGTCACTGCATTACGTCCCTCAGGAGAGGGACCTTGTCTTGCTGCCTGATGGCAGAGAGGAGGGAGCCGGGGGGGTCAGTCCTCCTGAGCTCCTCTGCACAGCCAGCTTCCCACTGCCTCCTCTGGGAAACACTCTGGGACTAACGGGGCTGGGAAAACCTACTCTTTTTTCTTTTTCCTTCCTCATTTTCCTCCCAATTTCTACCCTCAAAATCCACCTCCTGACTTCAGCCTTTTAACATTCATTGTGCTTTCCCAATTCTCCCATTTTTTCTCAGAAGAGGCACATCTTTTGCTTTTACTTTCACCCCCTCCTCCTCATGACCTGCTCCTCCCTCTCACGAGTTATGCCTCTACTATTCTTGCTTATCACTTTCACTTTGCCTGTGCTCTGCACCGCACTCTGTGGAGCAGCACAGCAGCAGCTCCTGCCCAGGGCACAGCATCGGCATGACATCAGCAAACCTTTGAAAAAAGGCACGTGGGTTTCATGGCACATGGTTTCCAGCTGCTAATATTGCATGTCTGCAGCCAAATCCCAAGTACAGGCACTAAAACTGGGGATTCCAGCTATTCTTCTATTCAAACACCATTTCTTAGAGTTTTACTTGAAATGCAATGGAGCGAACACGAACAGAAATGGCTGTTGGATTCGCAGTGACAGAAACAAAGAGGGACGCTCCGAGGAAAGAAATCAATGACAAATGGGACCAGAATTTTACCCTGAAGTCTGAGATAAAATATTTAGAAATTCTCTTTTAGAAAGTCACAATTATTGGTATTTTGAATTGCCTTATTACGGCTGAAATGAATTCCTGCAAAGCAGCCCCGGCACAGACTCTCCCCATCCAAAACCTCACCTAAGGCCTCCTAAAGGGTTGGAGGAAGAACTAACCACAGAATCTCAGAACCCTTTGGGTTGGAAAAGACCTTTAAGATCATAGAGTCTCCCCATTCCCCCAGCGCTGCCGGGTCCCCACTGACCCCTGTGCCTCAGCAGCACCTCCACATGGCTGGGAAACCCCTCCAGGAATGGGGACTCCACCACTGCCCTGGGCAGCCTGGGACACGCCTGCACAACCCCAGTGGGACAGAAATGGCTCCTCAGGGACAACCTCAACCTCCCCTGGAACAACTGGAGGCCGGTTCCTCTCGTCCTGTAGCTTGTTCCTGCGGAAAAGAGACTGACCCCCCCGCCTCGCTCCACCCTCCTGTCAGGGAGTTGTCAGAGCCACAAGGTCTCCCCGGAGCCTCCTTTGCTCCAGGCTCAACACCCCACTCCAGGTCCCTCAGCCGCTCCTCAGCGCATTGTGCTCCAGACCCTGCACCAGCTCCGCTGCCCTTCTCTGAACACGCTCCAGCCCCTCAATGTCCTTCCTGGAGTGAGGGGACAAAACTGAACCCAGGATTTGAGGTGTGGCCTCCCCAGTGCCCCCAGTACAGGGGTTGATCCCTGCCCTGGTCCTGCTGGCCACACCAGTGCTGGTATAAGGCAGGATGCTGTTGGCCTTTTTGGCCACCTGGGCACAGTGTCAAGACAGTGCAAAGCTTTAGGTTGGTCTCTCTGTGCTTGGGACTATCACCACATGTATGCAGCCCCGGACCCAAACAAGCTCTTTACCATCAGATTTGGGCTTGAGACTCTCCACAAGTGGGAAGAGAAATACTGCAGGGCTGCACCTGACACCCACGCTCCCGGGGGGAACATCACTGAAAAGATGTCTGGAGGCATCAGGTCTTCCTCTACGTTCTGGTTGGCTTCCAGAATTCATTCCTTTCAAGTGACATGTGGAAAACTGTGGTGTTTGGCTTTCTGGTGCTTGCTGTTTGTTTCCAGGACACTGAAACGTCTCATTGCAGAGGCTCCTCAAAACTCTGCTGGTGGCAGAACTCTGTTGTTTGCAGTTCTCAAGCAGATGGAAGGATTTGCTCTGCTGTTTGGTCCTGTCCCAGTCAGACCAAGATCCAGTATGATCTGTGAGAAGCTATTACAACTCTGCCTTCTCTCAACCATTCCAACATAACAGCCTTTTCTTCTATACACCAAATTGTAGCCTGTTGTTAAGGATGCCAGGCTATGAGAGCATGCCTGGTGGGCCAATAGAAAATCTGCCCACTTACTTCTAAGCCGTTTGGCCAATTTTAACCAACGATGAACTTATTTATAGATTATATATATAAAAAATACATTATATATATAATACATATTTTAAATATATTTTAAAATCTTACAAGGTTTGTGACAGTGAGTGAACTCGGCAAAGCACCAATTTCTGCTCCACTGAGGGACAGGTACAACCCCCTCCTTACTGAAGCCACTCAAATGTCTTGTCTGCAGAAGAGCCACATTCAGCATTTACCCCTTTTTAATCTACAGACAGATCAGTCTGGAGAGGCACATCTGTGGGACACCAGATCCCTTTTTTCAGTAGCTCAGCGATGTTCCTCAGCTCTTACAAAAACCCTGCAAGCCCACCCTTCATAAAAGCAGAGATTGGCAAAGTACGGCTGGGGGGGCATTCTGCTAC
>NW_010425104.1:7634-11436 GCF_000710305.1 Buceros rhinoceros silvestris | reverse complement strand
GTGGGTCATTCTGCTACCTGAAGACCATGGTCTGTGCCACTGGATCCCAACCATAGCTTTGAACAAAAGGGCAAACGTCACCTTAGACACTCAACATGATTTATGACTAAGAGGGATTGACAATGCAAAGAGCAGCAGCAGTAGCAGATCTTGTGTCATCACCTCCTGCCACGAGACTCAGCAATATAAAATGGGAGGGCTCATCAGGCAAAGGTTCCTCAAATACACCAAAGAAAAAGCAAAATCAATGAGACAAACAGAAAAGCAAATCCTGATCCCAGGCTGAGCCCACCTGCATGTACCCAGGGTAAGTCACAAGAGAAAAAACAGAGATTACTTACAGAGGACTTGGTAGGCTGCAGCTTTGACGGTGTCTCTCATTTCTTTGCCCACGATTTAATTCAGTCTGTAAAAGAAAAAGCCCGTTGGAATTGTAATGTGCAGATATTAAAATGCCACCTCAGCAGCGAGCCCACGGGACTTACCACAGGTAAGCCCTGATGGGGAGGATCGCTTGGTAACAGAGCAGGACCCAAACTCAGCCCCAACAGCTGGAGAAGCCCACGGTGACTGCGTTCACCTCCGTCAGCACGTTCACCCTGACAGTGACATGCACGCTGGTAGGAATCCCATCGCTGCGGGATAGTCCATCTCCTGCCAGGGAAACTGCAGCCTGGCTGGGGTTGGCCATGGGCAGGTGCATAGCGGACGAGACAAAAGCTGCGCAGCCAGGCCTGATTTCAGGTCTGCGCAGATACGGAGCATTAAGATCAGCACCTAGGTGCTACAGCCCTTCCTCCAAAGCTGGTACTTCGTCCTGAGCTGCGCACTTAGACCATCTCCAGCTTTTAGTAAACCCTTCAGGTCCTCCACACTTACCTTCCACAGAGCTCCTCACACGCCTGACCTGGTCTGCATGTGGGTCAGGTTTAGATAAAGGCAAGCAACATTCTAAATGAAGAGCTACTTTAAAAATTGACCCCAGGTATGGCCCATGCTCTGAACATACTTTACATGCAAAGAAAAAGACATTTCCTTCACAGACAACAAGCACCGCAACTCCATGGAGAAGGTATGGTTCTCCCGAGGTGATGTCCCCACCACAAACCCTGTGGCCAGTGGCACCCCTGCAACCCACTCTGCGGAGGGGCTTGAACCTGCCCCAGAGCTCAGCTCAGGGAGTAGCACCATCAGCTCTGAACACCTCTCCCCTCCTTTCCTACATGGTCACAGCTTTCCGAAGCACTGAAGGGACAATGGGTGGCAGCACATCCTGCTTGCTAACACACCTCCAACACTGTTCTGGTTGCACAGACACCCTGGGTTTCATGAGCACTAGCCCTAAGTCAAAGCAGTGACAGGAAGAAGCAGCGCATCCTCCGCTGCTCAGAGCAGCTCTTGCAAATGGCAAGAGATCCATGGTCCTCTGGCTCGACGATAAAACGAGCATATCCACGTAAAGGGTGATTATCGCCCAGGTGGTCCATCTCCATCCACAGCCTCCTCCCCTCTAACCCCACTGCCCACAGGGGTCCCACACTGTGCTCACTCTACCGGGAAAGGAGCAGCAGGATGGCAAAGCAGGGAGGTGAAGGGACCAGAGCCACGGGGGAAAGGCTACAGGCGGGGAAGGGCCCGCCAGGGCTGTCAGGGGGGTGCAGCGAGGATGGTGTTTCCTCCTGGGGGAAGCCACTTGCTCAACGTGTCTGAACTTCTCCACAGCCTGACCTGCTCATCTGAATCCTGCCCAGTCGAGAAGCACCTGCCAGATCTCCAGGGGTGGACACACAGAGCGAGTTTTAATCTTTCTCAGTGGCAGCAGATTGTTAGAAAATATATCTTTTTCTTAAAAAAAGGATTATTTTCCTTTTTTTTTAAGAAGTAGCAGCTTTTTGCTTTAAAGCTACAAATTCAGGCATCTACCCACATGATCCACATGTTTGATTCTTAAACCAATTTCACATCATGGACGAGTTGAGGCGAGAGGCAACCGAGTGCTGAACTCCAGTGATTTGGGTCCGGTTCCCACTTCGGTTACACATTTCCTGTGTGAAACTGGGTGAGTCGTACCATCTACAGTCCGCGTTAGTCCCCGTTTCTAAATCGGGGACACTTCCTTCTTTCACAGATGTGTTGTGAGTCAGCGTGAGTGTCTGGGAGGCCCTCGGATACTACAGGAAGAGAGAGACCCACGTTGATAAACAGGGATCCATGTAACCTCAAAGAGACGGGAAGACATTCAGGAGACTTCCTCTGCTCGTTACAAAGTCTGGGACTGAATGCTGTGCTTAGTAACTTTTACTCATAGCCAATGTGGTTTCAGCAACTTCCCTTCTCACCTTTCCAGGCAGCAAAGGGCACCGGAACCTGCACCACAAGGAAAGCGGACGAACAAAAGCGACTCCACGTTTTGCCAGCAAAGCCGTGTGCAAAGGGTTAATCTATTTTCATCACTTAAAAGTAGTTTTTTCCATAGAAGCATTTGTTGGAACAGAGGAATTATTGCAAAATCTGCGTATTTTACAGCTAAATATTCCCAAAGAGGTCAGCACTGGAACTAGAACACAGTGAGCCCTGCGCAGCCTGAGCCTCCCCAGCAGAAAACCCGAGCTGGAGCTGCAGCAGGGCTCTGCACCAGGACCCGCGACGGCCACAGGCAGCCGAGAGCTCCTTCCTCCTGCTCACGCTCACAGAACAGAACACTTGGCAGCTTCATCCTACCTTAGAGGCCAACACTCAGCTCTGCCCCATCCAGCGCAATCCTTCGGTAGGGTCTGAAGTGCTCTAGCACTTCTGTGTGCTGCCCGGAGCAGCTCATGGCAGCTCCAAAGCGCGGTTGAGATTTGAAGTCACAGAATCACAGAACGGTTTGGGTTGGGAAAGACCTTCAACATCAAGTCCCCCCGTTCCCCCAGCGCTGCCAGGTCCCCACTGACCCCTGTGCCTCAGCAGCACCTCCACATGGCTGGGAAACCCCTCCAGAGATGGGGACTCCACCACTGCCCTGGGCAGACTGGGACACGCCTGCACAACCCCAGTGGGACAGAAATGGCTCCTCAGGGACAACCTCAACCTCCTCTGGAACAACTGGAGGCTGGTTCCTCTCGTCCTGTAGCTTGTTCCTGGGGAGAAGAGATCAAACTCCCCCTCACTCCACCCTCCTGTCAGGGAGTTGTCAGAGCCAGAAGGTCTCCCTGGAGCCTCCTCTGCTCCAGGCTCAACCCGCCCAGATCCCTCAGCTGCCCCTCAGTGCATTGTGCCCTAGACCCTAAGTGAGGCTCCTGCAGCCAGGAAGGACGTGCCAATGTTCCACTCATATTCCAGAGGGGTTTTTAGGTTTTATTTTACATTTGTAATAAAACTAATCCTGTTTTCTTGCAAACAAAGCTCAAGCAAACCAAGTTCTCTCACAATGTTTAAGATGACCCTCAAGAATCACTGAAGACTTGTGACTGGAAAGAGGGATTACGTACATCACCGCCAGTTCTCCTCCAGAGGACTGTAAAAATCTGCCGCTTCCACTTCTCACACACTCATTGGTGCAAGAAAGTAAGTAGAAAACTCATATTTTGAAATTGCCACTGCATAATAATTCCTTTAAAATTTGCCCGAATGGAACCCTGCAGACCTGCCAAAGCAGGAGTGAGAAGGCAGCTCTTGGCACGATGGAGAGTCTCACCACGGTAACGCATCTTGGGTACAGCTCATGCATTAATCGCCTCTCCCTGATAACACGTTCCCCTGGCTGAGACTTGTGGTTAAACTCATGTGTTGAGAAACCTTCCAAAACGTTTCCACATTG
>NW_010425104.1:0-7482 GCF_000710305.1 Buceros rhinoceros silvestris | reverse complement strand
GCGGAAAAAGGGACAACTCCAGTTCAGATGGAGTTTATGATTTCTGCTCAGTCTCGTAATTGCAGGGTGAGTTCGTGGGGAGGGAGGTTTTAGTCAGTCCCACAGGCCCTGGTCTCATGCCCAGCGAGCTGAAAACAGTTCCCCTTGACCCTCCCCTGACTTATCATTGAACCCCGCCTTTCTTCTGGACAGTCTCGCTGAGCACAAGAGACACCAGGCTGCAGAAGGCAGCTGGCTGATAGGTAGTGGAGGTGTAATGCAGAACCCAGGCAGATGCAGGGAGCAGCTCAAATCGCTTGTGAGATGCTGTGTGAGAAACAGAATCTTGCTTTAAGATGAAGCTTGTTCTTCTGCAGAGAGCACACACGAAGCCTAGACACCGAGGATGAGTGAGGTCCTTCCACGTCACTGCCCCTCAGGGTCAGACAACTGATGCTGATTCCTTTTCTGAATGGGTGTAAGAGCAGCCTCAATCACTGTGAAGGTGGAGGTTTGTCCCTGCAGCTAGTCGCTACCCTGCTGCTCCTGCCCCGCGGAACTGCCTCCTCTCACTGCCTGGTGAACCCAAGGGCTGGGACGGAGCAGAAGGAAGTGCACTACAGGAAGTTGAACGAGGACAGATGAACCACCATGGAGATCATGCTGCCAAAACACTAAGAAACAGACAACAGCCCAACCTCCAGCCACGGCACTCAGCGCCCTCCCAGAGCAAGGGGCCATGGTTTGAGAAGACCCATATGCAGCCGCTGGGATGCGGTGGGGCGCCCAGCCAGCCCCATCCCACCCTCGCAGCCAGGCTGGTCCGCAGACCTGCAGCAAGCTGGATGGAGCACAGGGCATGAAGCCGCTGGTTTGCATGTGCAGGAGTCTGGGCTCCTCTTGTCAAGGAGAGGACCAGAGCTGGAACCCTGCTGCGGCAGGCAGAGTCCATCGTCCAGATTTAAGAACCACAGTGAAGATCCCAGTAACACAGTAGTGATTTTAGGTGTGAAAATTCACCCTGAACATCTACCACAGAAGCAAGGTTGTCCCAGCACCCCTCATATGTCGTTTCACTCTGCAGTGATAACACAGCAAATCCCACATCCTGGCTCCTGCTCACACATCTGGACTGGGCTGTCTGTAAGGGACCAGTTTGGACTTCCGAACAACAAATGGAGCAGGGGGTTACAAGTCTGCAGCCACGAAGATTAGCTGGACACTTAATCACCATGCAAAACAGTGCTGAAGGACAGAAAAGAGGCGGCAGCAAGTCATGGCTGTGGGTAATAATGAGCTTAATTCCCGTTGCTTCCAGAGGATTCTCCAGTGATCTCCAGCCACAGATGTTACCACCCAGGATTTAGACCCCACGCCAAGCTACCCAACTCAGACACAGATTTCCTTCATAAGGACACAGAGGAAGCACTGCTAAAAGGTTGCAACTCTGCTCTTTTCAAAAAATGGACCCCGAATCATCTACCAACATGGAAATAAGTCTGCAGGTCCCAGTTTCTTGCATGATGCTCACCAGCTGAATTAATATAATTTCCTTTCCAGTTTATTTTTGCATTTCATGGGCTTCCTGAGAGTAGTATTCCTCTCAGGCTTTACTAAAGAAAAAAAAAAAAACCACCCCAACCTCAAAACCCCAGTGTCATGGGCTCGATAGCTGTATTGTTTAATTCAGCCTCTGGTTTTCCAGCAGTTGGTTACCGCAGGAGCTGAAGCTGTTCCACAACAGGGAAAAGGAGGAATTCTGGTGTATTTCGTAAATATAAGAAGAAAGGGCTACTTGTGGCCGATTGCAGAAGTGACCAGAAATGAAGGACTGGTGGTCACTGGGGTGTTCAGGAAGCCTTGTCTGGGCTGCGTCCCACCACATCTGGGCTGCTGTGGCACAGGCGAGCGGGCCCTAAAGAGGTACTTGCAGAACACGGATGGGTCAGTGACGACCCTACCGCACGTTTGTAGGACTGAACAAAACCAAATAAGGAATTTGAAGACAATGAAAACAATAAAGAGAAACTTTAAACATGCAAATTCTATCTCTGCTCCTTGAAAATTCTACTCGTCAAGCTATTAAACAAAGTGCTTTTTGTCTCATTAACAATAAAGCTGAAGCAATTAAGCAAAATGCAATAAAACTTAAGCAAAATAAAATTAAAACAGACTCCGAGATTATCGTGTAACCTCACCAAAACGACAAAGTGCTCTTTCAAACTGTCATCATGAAAAACTTCCAGTTTGCTTTGAACACAGAAGCGAGGTGAAGAAACGCTGCAGAAAACCTCTATACCAGCAGTACCTCCCCTGGGACGGGAGGTCGCTGCCAGCTGCCAGCTCCGTTCCCATTTAGCCTGTGCAGCCTGTGCACCCATTTCTCTGTGCAGAACTCGAGCCCAAGCCCACAACCAGGCTCCCTCTCTCCAGAATGGGGCAACGGAGCATTAGCTCCTGAACGCACCTTTGGGTATGACTACTGCCACACCAACCAGCGCCACACCACAGTGCTCAGGAACTCACTGCTGTAACTGGCGGAACAGAAACCACCCCAGAGGTTTCACTGGTTTGGGTCTGCTGTCCTTTTGATGGCACCACATACGCCCACCCAACCTGATGCTCTTTTCTCCAGCTACTTCTTTTTTTTTCCTGATGAATTCATTCACACAAGATCACAGATTTTTTTTTTTAATGTTTTCTGGTTTATACTTAAAAAACAACAAAAAATCATCGTGGGGTTTTGTCACTTCCCACTCTGAGAAAACAAAGTAAATTTACAGGGTTTCAGCAAACTCTTGGGTTGTGCCAAAGGCTGCATCCTTCCTGTGTTTAAATGCCAGTCACTGGTAAAGGTGAGAGGCATTTGAAAGGCAGCCAGGAAAATGTGGAATAGCACTGAAATAAGCCAAAAGCACAGTAGCCGCGACCTCCAGAGCTCCTCACGGGGTGACAGAGGGGCTGTTCACCCCAGCATTCCCCCACAGCTTCAGCAAAACCCACATACACTCTGCAGAAAGTTATCACAGAAAACATGAAAAGCTTTGTCCTCGCAGATTTTTTTCTCGCCCCCTCAAGCAAAGAGTGAGATGAAGGCTGATAACACACCCCTGCCATGAGCCTGTCGCTGCTCTGGCTTTAGAGAACGTGGTGCTGCCACGGGACAAAGCCGAGGAGCTCACTGGTGGCTCCAGGCTGCAGCCCTGCCCTGCCACGCTGTCAGCCCCGGGAGCTGCGAGTGCAGGAGGGAGCGGACGGGAGGCAAGCACAAAGGGAGCACCAAGAAGTGCCTTTTGGCAGGACCGAGACACGTGGCGATGAAACCCCAACGCCAGAACCACCGTAAAACAGAGCCAATGCACGGCCACCCCACGCACCGTGCGGCCACCCGGTGATGGGAAGCAGAGGACAGTGGGCAACTCCTGCTGCCCGTCGGGCTCCAGCAAAGGTTGAGCTCTGCTGCCTCCAGCCAAAGGCCTGAGCTACAACCCGGTGGGTGAGCATGAGCCAGGCACAGCCGAAGGACTTGTGTTTTCCGTTGCAGACTCGTGCCATCTATCGCTATTGGAACTCTGGTGCGGGCTCTGTCAGAGCACACTCATTTCTGGTGTCACCCACAAATCACGCTGCTCCCGTGCTACCCAGGGTGAGCTACTCACGCTGCAGATCTGCCGCTTGCCCCCAGGCTCAGAGACAGAAGCAGCAGCTTTCTCCTCTGCGCGGAAGAAAAGCAAGGCAGTATCTTCTGCCTTACTGCCCTGGATCACGGTGAGGCCGGTGGGCAATCCCTGCCGCTGCAGAAGGTTTGCACGACCTCATCAGATCTCACTGGCTACATCAGGATCTGGAAGATGTTGGCATTTTGCTGGGAGCTCTGCAGGGAAACCCAGGCGGAGCCTCAGCGGGCAGCTGCCCTACCCACGAGGAGCAGCTCCATCAGTGTCCCCAGGCTGGGAGATGATGGAAGTTGGTGACTGAAATCTGAGGACCCATCATTAAAAATCCCATAAACCCTTCTGGGCAACCACAGCCTGAAATTCCCACACTGTGGGGCAGGAGGTTTTCCTTTCCTTGAAGCCCTGCAGTGCCGCGCATGGCTGCTGCACTCTCTCGCCCATGTGCCCTCTCCGTGCCCACTGTTCCAGCACCGGGAGTGATGCCTTCAGTGAACCACGTTCCCAAGATCCATTAAGGAGAGAAGGGACTACAGAAACACAAATGCATTATTAATTCTTTGAATTAAGATGATGCAAAAGCAGCATGTAGATGGGGGAATCGGTGCATCTGTCTGCAGCCCCTGGTATGATTAAAAAAAAAAAATCAGATCTTCCTAAGTCACATGTTACTTTCTGGACCCAGTATCAATGCACAACGCTGTATTATGCCAGTCTGTATCTTATTTAGCCACACACAAAGAGAGGATGCTGAAAGATTTCTGTTTACGTGACAATGAAAAAAAGCCTGGAATCTCAGTGGAAATAATTCAACAAGGAAACTTCCCCCACTGATTCGGGACCAAAGACAATGGGGTTTTTCCTATCCTCAATGAAAAGAAAGCCAGAAAGAGAAGAAAATGGTCCTTTTATGCCCTACAGGCAAAAACAAAGCCTCTGATCTGATCAGCAGGCTGGCAACCTCCTCTTTAGAGAAACAGCCTTGACTCGTTGGGAGCATACACTGAAATTCATTTGTATTTTGTCACATAACAGAAACGGTGAAAAAAAACTAGAAATCCACATTACGGCCACTAAGCAAGCACCTGCATGTCCCCAGTGCCACTCTTGTCTCGAAAACTTCCTCGATAAAGACTTCGCTGTGTTTTTGTTACGTGGCTGGGGAATCGGTAGAAGAGTCAGTTTAATTAACACAACTTTTCTCAAGACAAATATTTTCTCGGGCAACGCAGAGCTGCTGGGATGCCGTGTGGATGTGGCTCTACCAGTGAACGCTGAAGCGGCTGCAAGAGACGGTGCAGCCTCAGACCTCACCTGGGGAGGATGATCTGCAGGCTGCAGGTGCACGCTCACACACGTACGTGCCCACCAGTGATTCCAAATGATGAGCTCCACAGCTCTTTGCAAACAGCTAGGAGGGGTGTGAAGATCTGTCACCGCTGGAAGACCCTGGTGTACCTCACACCTCCAGGGAAATGTCACGCTTCAGAGCTCTCATATCGCCAGTAAAGGCCAAGCCAAGCCAGAAAAAGCAGAATTAATTTTAAATCAAGATATACATTTGTTTAACAGGAAAGAAAGAAAAGCTGTGACTGAGTTTGGAGGGAATGTTGTTAATGTTGCGGAAAGAAAAGAATCAAGTCTGGACATTATCACAAGTTCTACAAAACTCCCTTGTGTGCACACACTAAAACCCACCTTATGCCAGTGACATGAAGCAGCATTTACTGAGAACCAGAATGTGATTTGTTTAATTTCAAGGTGATTGGCCCCTCATTAACAGATCCCTCTTGTAGATGAACACAAATATTTACATAGGGGCCCCACGGGCTGTGTGTCCATCTCTTCTGGTTTTTCCCCTGATAAACCTGTTTCTCAGGAATCCGCAGCACCAGAACTTAGGAGGGAATGAGAGAAAACCCAGAGCAGAATTTTCCACATCTTCACCACCCCAGACAGGATCTCCTCTGCACTAGAGGAGATCTAGTTTCCACTCTTCCAAATCCAATTGGATCAAAGCATCAATCAAAACCTCCCCATCCCTCACTCCTCCACAGGGAGGCAGCTAGACCAAATACTTGCTCTAGCATCTGCTGCTTCCAACAGATTGTTGTGGCTCTGCTGGAAAGCTGAGGCTTTGGACCTGCTCTCCACTTTGGTGGGACTAGTTTACTCAGCATACAGCAATGTGACAGGACAAAGAGCAATTCTTTACCACACTGAAGACCTGGAGACTTCTGCCTGTGGCCAAGAAGTAACAGTCATTCCTAGTTTTAGAAACCAAGAAGCCTGGTGCTACCTTGCCCTCTCCTTGCTCTGAGTCTCCAGGCTGCTTCAGACAATGCCACTTCCTTACATTTTCCTTCTCTTTCCAGAGATAAAGGTTTGAGAGCTCCAAGCAGAAACACTCATCAGGATGCAGAACTGGAGCACAAAGCCATATGAGCCCACCACAACACCCAGTCCAACAGCTGTAGGTCACACATGGACTTGGAGCGAAGGATGAGCAGGGGGATCCACCCCAGAAGAACCTGCTCTCTGAGACTTCCAGCTTCACCCCACTCCCTGTGCATAAACATCTGAAATTCACAGCATGGGAACAGCCTTGGTGATCCGCATTTGGGGCCTCCTGAATACATGACAGAAGAGCTAATGCGCGAGATTTGTGTTTGCTACACCCACCTGTTTATTTTCATACGGCAGATACCTGGACAACCTGGTATTCATGAGAGGCAACTCCATTTTTGTGACTTCTATTAGTATTTAATTGGCTGCTGAAACCTGCCTGGTGAAGGTACCTGCAGGTAGAGCTGGTAAATTGAGAGGTGACATGGAGAGTAACCATTTTTATCCGGAGCAGCTGGGAAGAACTTACCCCAAATCAAAGGGGAGAGGATCTTAGGCATTGTCCAACCTTCCAGCAACATTTCAGCAGAACCAGTAGAACCATTTCAGCCTACAGGCTGCTACCACATCCCCAGACCATTATCCTACGCATGAAAGCCATGAGCAAAATGACACCTTAAGGTAGATCAGGAGAACGAGACCACTTCAGTGACACAAAGCTCCACTCTCTAACCCTAATAGACTGATGGAATTTGCTTCTAATAGCTGATGAATTAAAAATCAGCCAATTATCTGTACATTTATTATGATGCTTCTAATGAAATAAAGTGTGAACTTCTGTTTAATTGTAAGTGAGCTCACGCTGGTGACCAGAGACACCTTTAAAGTATCTTTCAGCACCTCACAACTGAGCTCATCAAGGCTTTGAGTTGGAATGGCATCAAGGAAGTGATATGGAGGTCAAATATTAACGATTTCAGGGCAAATAAATGTTTTTCGAAGCTTGGTCCCACATCTCTAGCAAAGAAGGTGAATGTATCTATGTGCATAGTCACCCAGCAACCTGAGTCCATATTCCTTCTGCTTAGCACAGGGCTCAACAGAAACTACTTCGGCTTCAAAACGTTTATTCGGTACTATTTTTAAAAAAATTTAAATGTCTTTGGCAAGAAAAAATGGTCGAAAAAACCCCAGCAAATAAAAGCACTTAAACCCTTCAAGTCAACATCTCTCAAGGGCTACCAAAACCAAGCCACAACTACCTCCACGTTACGACCACTTGGATCATTCATAGCAAGTTTTTTTTGCTGGCTCTGAGGACAGACCATGGCCTGTTAAAACTACCCCGTACAGAAGCACAAGTGTTGTGACATGACTTCTGTCTCTACCTTCTCCTCAACAAACTAAACAATGTTTGCAGACGAGGCAAGTCTGAAGCTGCCCCCAGCCTCTTCAGGAAAACTTAAAATATATATATATTAAA
>NW_010425103.1:0-4008 GCF_000710305.1 Buceros rhinoceros silvestris | reverse complement strand
CTTGTGGTGCGTGTAGAGAACCATGTACTGGAAAGTTAAATGTACATTACACAGGGTTTATGGGATTTTCTGAAAACAGGTGCCTTAATATGACAGGTTCACACACCTTTTTATTACAGCATCAAGGAAGCATTTTGAGATGCGAAGAAGTAAAACATTTGGCCTTTGAAAAATCAGAGTAATCTTGGTCAAGAACAACTGATTTCCACAGTCCTTGTTTCCCATCCTGTGAATGAGAGAAGCATAGGTAACAGTATAGTAGTATTCACTTATGGTCATAGAGCAAGTAACATGTCAAACAAAAGTTAAATCTCTGACTTTCCAGTGAAAGTTTGCTTCGGTTCTCCAAAATAGCATTAAGAAATTTTTGCTTTTAGGCAATGTGCTATATTCATATTAGTACCTCTATAATGAGTGAGAACATTATTATCAAAGGAACAACAGTCACTCTCAATTTTTTTTTTTTAATCGTTATCTCTTTTATCCCAACATATCTCCATCCTCTTCAACAACAACACCTTTTCTCATTTCACTCTTTTGCTGCCTGGCACTCTCATGCTTTCTGGAGGAAAGATTGACAAATGAGTTCTTTGCCTACTTGTTTGTTGTTAAGAGGACCATTAAGCTGTATGTCCTTGACTCTCTCTATTGGTAGGATGGAAGCAGATAACAACAAAAGGATTTACCTTTGAGCAAATTTTATTTTATTTCCAGCATATGGTTAACAGTATATTTTGTATGCTATTTCCCTAATATACTACATGATTGAAAATGTGGCAGAAGGATTAAAAAGTTACATGCTTCATATTTTCACAGATTTCATTGAAGTTTGTTATTGTAATATTTTAACTTAAGCTTGCATTCCCATTTGCATTACATGAAAATTGTGATATGAAGAAAAAAAAAGAAGAAACGCCTCTGATCCAGTTTTTATAACTTGCATCCTTAACTGACAATAAGTAATTGGAAAAGAGGATTTGTATTTGTAGGGTGTGACCTTGACATTGTTTGTGTAGGCCTCCAAAGCAATTATTGTAGAACCTGAGATGGAAAACAATGGCAAAACCAGGCAGAATTTCTTGAATTAGTGCAAATCACAAACATAGCTGAGTGGTATTAGATGACAGTTTACTTTTAATGAGGGAAGACACGAAGTAATTAAATCTTGACATACAATTATGAAAAGTATCAGGTAACAAGCCTGCTACGCAGTATGAAATAAGAAAAGACATTTTCTGAAAACTTGCCTGATGCTCTGTCATCTGAGACTGTTCTTTATGAGTGCAGGGTGAAGGTCAAGGAGGTATCTCAACTCCATCAATCCTTTGGACAGTTACAAATGACCTTTCACTTTTCATAAGACATTCAATATTCTGAATGGGGGGGAAACATTTTTCTGTGTTTAGAAAATAGCAAAATTGAAACCTTTCATAGTGCACAAGGTGCATTTGTGTTTGAATGTCCGGAGCAGCTCATTCATTCTTAAATGTTCATTGACACCAATTTCATTTATGTGAACTAGATGATTTTAAAATGCTGTATCTGATTCAACACATACTTTACCTTTTCATATTTGTATTGCATTAAATTTTAAGCTAAATCTTGCCTATTTTTTAACATGTATTTTGTTTTTTTCTTCAAACAATGTTTTAAAAAGCTGTGGTGCATTCAGAAGTAAGGGGTTGAATTGCTGCTGTGATTTGATATTGATGCAAATCTAAGAATAGCTCCACATTTTTGTTTCATGTTTATTTTGCAAAGTTTATATCTTGAAGCCTGTTTTAGTCTTGTTCTATGAAGGTATGTGTGAAAATTGTGTTTTTAGAATGTGTACCACCAGATACATATTATAGGGTTTAACTTTAATCACAGGTATTCCATGTGTAACCAGATCTTGCTCTCCTCTGGTCATATAATCTTTGATTCTGATGGCACTGGTGTTAGGTAAGAGTTAAGGATTTAATTGTTATTATTTTTTTAATGAATAAAAATTGCTGGGAAATTACTATTTCACCTGTAATTTGGAAAGTCCTGAATATTTTTCCCTCTTCCATATAGATTCCTTTCACCCATTTGTTACACAAAACAAAGAATCTTGGAATTAGAAAAGCAAGAACTGTTGCCATATCTGTCCCAATGCTTTGCATGTTTAGGTAATGCTTTTCCTAGCTCAGTGTATAAATACAGAGAAAATATAGGAAAAAAGACAAGAACAAATATATGTAAATGTGTCAACAGTTTGGTTGAGGTAAAACCAAGGTCTGATGACAATAACACCCTCCCTCTATTCCAACAGAAATAGGGAAAGGGAGAAAAGATTTTGCGAGACCTCTAAAATGCTTTTTGGAAAACTGAAACAAACTTTAACAACACTACAAACAGATATATATTCAATACAAAGGAAAACAGTGAGATATTGAGGGTTTTGGGAAGGCGAGGGTTAACCTGCAGTCGGTAGCAGAAGCAAAACCCGAACTGCGGCAGTGATCCGAGATGGCGTTGGCCACGTGGTCTGCCGCGTGACTGGAACACAGAAAGGCGCGCAATTATGAATTAGCCGGCAGCGTGAGATAGAGTAGAATTGGCACAATCTTACCAGTCTCTGTTGCAAATTGAGGCAAAGTGAAAGCAAACAGCTCTCGGGTGAGCGGGGTCTGGTTCCACACAGCATGCAGCTCGGCGGGCAGAAGGCTCTGGCAGGCGGCAGCGCTTGGCTTCTCAGTCGCGACAAGGGATGCTCTGATCCTCCGTGGGACGGCAGTGCGATTGCAGGGACCAGTCTGTCCCTTGCAGCGGTGGCGCTCCAGAGCAGTGCTCGCGGTGGTGGTGCTCGCAGCGGTGATAGTGGTGGGCGCCGAGTGCGCACAGCGGTTTCCATGGCGATGGAACGGCTCAGCGGGCTCCGGGCACGCAGCGGCAGGCACGCTGTTCCTTTGCTGAGAACTGGCGGGGTGCAGGCAGTGGCAAGCAGGCAGCAGGCACTTCCTTACGCGCGGCTTGGTGGTGGTCTGGGTGGCGGCTGGCGTGGCTCCGCGGTGGTCTGGGGCGTTCCCTGCGGCACGGCGGTGCTTCAGTAAGGTCCCGGCGGGGCACAGAGTGTGTAAAGAACTGACTAGCGTGGGCACGGCGCAGCTTTTAAAGCAACAGCGGCACGAAAATCGAACAGATCCACGAAAACTTCTAACCAATGAAAAATGGAGATGCAGCGGATGTCACATGGCAGGGAATAAAACTGGTTAGTTAAAGCAAGCTCTCCTAAAAAGGAGATCTTTTGCCAACCTGTCACAAAATGTTACAAAAGCATCTTTTTGTTAAAGAAACCCAAAAAACTCCTTTGAGGTAGAGCATAGTAACAAACTGAGATCGCTCTTGGAACACAAATGAAAACTTACATAGGGAGAACACAAATGCACATTTCATAGTACCTTGTGTCATCTTAGCTCACTTGCTGTAGTTAATCAAAAATCCTAGAACATACAATATAATTCTACCAGTTCAGAAGAATCTATCACTATTTTTAGTGCTGAAAGTTAGATGTGCTTTCAATTGAATATAATTATTTATTTAAATCATTCATAATGATGGAAATTCCAAAACTCATTTAAATTGCTTCATTCCTATTATGGTGGAAATCTATATATTAACAGAGTTTAAAACTGCCGATATGATTTCCCGTTGAGTCTTATCACACTAATGCGATAGCTCTAATTTGGTACTCGCAAGTACCAAAATTAACATACACTGTGGTTAGTCTCTCTTAGGGTAATGAATACATGGGGATATATTAAAACAAATTCGTAAAAATAAACTGGCCAATGCAAGTCTTTTCTTGTTCTCGTAAGTGGTTATTTATTTGAATATGTGAATGTCAATTAGGCACTCAGTCCAAAATTTGCACCTTAATGAAGCTGTCGAATTTAAATTGGTGTCACGGCCCCAGTGCGTAGATAGCTTACTGAGTTCCCATTGATCCTTCCTTTCATGGCTTGGCTTCGCAGACGAAGATTT
>NW_010425102.1:46683-51333 GCF_000710305.1 Buceros rhinoceros silvestris | reverse complement strand
AATAATTATAATATTTTAAATATAAGTATTAGGAAATGGTTAATGAGCTTGCAAAGGCACTACGTTGAGTAGGTTTTCTATGTTCCTTCATTTAAAATTTACTCCAGTGACATAATTTAGGAGCCGTGCTTTGAAGCTGACCTTTCTGACCTCAATTCCCTCAACTAAGGCAAGGTTCAAACTATAAATCCAGACTTGGATTCAAAAGCTGAGGACAACTTAAGTATCTGTGCATCTGTATAAGATGCTGGACTTCAACTGTGCACATTCCTCCATGTTAATACATTCACATTTGACCTGACGTCTCCGTGCTGTGACATGAGCTCACCTCTGTTGCTAGCCTGCAGTCAAAACCAGACATGTTTCTTACAGTAAACTGATCCTTCTCCAGAAGCACTCCAATATTCAAAATCCAAATGGAATAGTGTGGATAGGTTGGCTGAAGAAAGAGGCTTGAATTGGAGGGGGCCCCATCTCTCAGGTTTGATTTTGCCAGCCCACACTCAGAATTATTATATTCTGCATAATTAAAATAAAAACACAGTTTCCATAGCTCAGGGCTCACCTAGAGTAATTCCGTCATCTCAGGTGGAAAGTTTCAAACCTCTCCTCAAAGATAGGCTTTTTCTTAAAAAGGATCTGTAAAACTGAATCTTTTCTGCTTTCTTTGTTCAGATTTTATTTTTTTAGAAGTATTCCCCTACTCGCTGAGAATTACCGTAAAGCTAATACACCAGTGAAGTGCTCAAGAATGGGTTGAAGAGCGATGTGTCAGTTGTGTTCCCACTTATCAGGAGGACCAAACCTGTGGGGAGAAGATTGTGCACATTCCTTACTTCAAAGGTTGAGTGTCAGTTTGTGTTTGGCATGCAGCACAAAGCCAAAGTTGTTTGACCTACAACTCTGGCTCAACACCATGATAAATTAAAAGGAACCTGATTAGATACAAAAATATCTGGGTCACTTTTGCCAGTGAAGCAAAAGCAGATTTAATCTCTTCCAGAGACATATTTTCTCGAAAATAGGACAATGGAACATCCCTTGCTCTTCCTTTTGGAGCACAGAAGATGCAGGTCCCACCAACTCCAACTGGCATCATTGCTCTAAATACCATTTCCTTCTTGAAGGGCCAGCTGAGATATTATTAAAGAAGCAAAATGTTTATCTTTCCCCTCAGATATCAGTCCAGTAACAAAAGCCCATATCAGCACCCTATGGTGACCGAAAATGGGTTCCTTCTAGGTTTTTTTTTCTTATGTATGCAGCTGAAAACTATGAAACAAACAGGCAGGCCATGAAGAATTGGACAAATAGGAAGAAGTGATGCTCCAAACTGATAAGTAACAGGCATTTTGCTTATTTGTCTTCTACTAATAGAAAGTCCTCTGTCTGAAAGTCTCAAAGGTGCTTTAACCACAACACCAACTCAGTCTTACAGGCATCTTCTGACAACCTCAGTGTATTTTAAAGCTCACGTATTTTTAGAAGATATTTGCTGAAAATACAGATACAGTTTTGCTCATGTAACTCTAAACAATCTGGAAGCTTCCAGACGTGCTGCATGTGGTGTGAGATTTTCTTTAACAAGATGGAACTATGAAGAGAGCCTTATCTCACCAGGCGGGAACAGCACGAGCCGAACCCTGCAGCATCCCGCAGCTGGTAAGTCTAAGGGAGGGTAAGAACACTGTTTCTGAAGGACACAGACATACACCACCCAGAGCTAGAGCCTGGCTGCTGGCCCGGAGCCACGTCTAGGTACGCCATCGCAGGAGGTCTGAGTTAGCAGCACTGCATGCAGTACCTGAGGGCCTTCTTCTGGTAACAGGACCACCATGGACTTTAACAGCTCAAATGAAAACATTTACGTTCAGGAAAGCAACTGAAACTGAAACAGACCTTTAGGGATACTGAGGTGTGTAGTATCTATGAAATTCAGTGGGAGCTAGGGACCAAAATAGCTTTGAGAAGCTGAGTGGTTTGTCCAGTCACTAAATGACTCTGCAATGGGACAAGAGGATGAATCTAGGTCTTCTGGGCTGTGGCTGTTTCTGCTGACCCACTGACTCCTTATACCTTTGATGAAGAGACTGATTTGTGAACCCTGAACTCCACAGACCATATATCAAAATTCTTGTTCTTATACAAAGCCCTACCTTACACCTAACATCCGTGCTACCTGCATAATGAAAGAAAGTCTGCCTGAAAGTTGCCACAAATCTGACAGCATCGTGGAACTACACTTGCTCTTTTAAACAAAGATCCCTATTATTAATTCATAGATGAGTGGTATTTTTAATTGGTCATTAACATCACTTCATAGATGGCTGAAGCTCACATAATGAGATGAGTAAGGACCAAAGGCTCATCTGAACAGTCCTGACTTTGTGGAACTGGAGATCAAGTGCTGTGCCAGGAATCATTAATAATGGATTGAAAGCGTTTAACAGGAGGAATTCAGGAGCTCAGAGCCACCTTTGTAACTGAAACTGATCCTGATTTATATCACTGTGTATCTGAGCCCTTCCTAGGTTAACTGGAACCCCAGAACAATGTTCATGGTAAATTTTATGGCACCTTCAACTTGATCAGGGAAATGCATGAAATGTGTGTGCAGGTCTGGGATCAAGATTCAGAGTCTGCACAGCATCACAATGAGAACTAGGAAGAAAACAGTAACCCCCTTATGAAATGTAGTTGCCTTCCACCCCACACTAAAACCCAATTATCTCCTCTTACTCTTGGAAAGGGAATGGAGTCTCAGGCAGGTGGGTGGGAAGGGGAAGGAGGAAGCCCATGGACTGTCCGTGTAGTGCCTGGGCTACTGGGGAGGTGTGAGATGGGTCTGTCAAAATCTCAGCCAAACCTAAAACTTTGACAAGCCAGTGAACTCCTTGTTTTGTTGCTGTTTCTTCAGCCAGCTGTCATGGTGATGGATTTAGTCCGTGTGCTAATGAAATAACTGCTGTGGTATTCTGGAGAGCACTGTGTGCTCCAGTGCAGCACTCTCCCTCTACTGCTGGCTACAGTGAGAGGTTTGACAAAAGCTCTGGGTGCGCATATGAACAAGTTCAGAGAGATTAACCCAGAGGTTAGCCCATGGACATCAAAACCACGTCCCTCCTCAGGTCTTGCTCTAATTCAGAAATCAGGATAGCAGCACCTGCAGCAGAGGAGCACACATCTACGCTTGGCCCAGTTGAGTTAATGAGTAATTACTTGCTGATGCATTAATACATGAGCATCCCTCTGGCTAGATGATAAACCATGGAAAACAAGGAATCAGTTGTTGGACTTCGAAGTTTGATATATGTACTGTGTACTGAAGATGGGGCCTGAACCTAGGTGGGTCTGATGGGCTGAAGAAGAAGTTCCCCTGGAAGGGCAGCTGCAGCCGGCTGGGAACGCTGCAGTGTATGGAGGGAAGCAGCTTGCACCGGAGTAACTCTCCCAGTTAGGTTAATGCTCACAGAGGGATGTGGGGTTACTCCAGAGGCAAATGCCAAGCCTAGGCTGGTATCATTTACAGACGGAGCCAGGCAGAAGGAGGCATGATTTACACTGGCTGAGACGTGCTTAGCCTTTCCTCTGAATCCAACTGAGCAGAACAAGGGCAGAGTTACCAGGATTCAGAGTGCAGAAAAATGAATCAATATTTTTCCTCTTCACGAGCTGGTCAGTGGTGGAGTTGGGCCACCCAAAAGGTTGGCGCTGAGGGCCGGATAACCCGACGAGTTGGCACTTAGATTTATTCGCCCACGGTGACGCAGATTGGTCTTTGCTATTGCTCTCTGCCTGTTCCCAGCTAGGGAGAAAGCGAGCCGCAGGCTCAGCTCCTCCGCGCTGGGTGCCGTTTTCGGGAGCGACCACGCCGTGTCCCCACAGAGCTGTGATTTCATCCCTCCACCTACCAGCAGAAACGCGTCCAAATGGTAGCTCATCTGCATGCCCATAAATATACCCCCCTCCAGCGCTGCTCTAACCCCTACTTACATGGTTAGAGCTGGCAGGAAAATGATTCTGACCTTCAACTGCGACCAGTGCACTCAGTTCAGGTCTGGTGAGGCAAGTATGGAGAGTCATGACAAAAAAAAAAAAAAGCCAACAACAACAAAAAACAAAACAACAACAACAAAACCCCCTAAAAAACAAAAAACCAAAAAACCCTCAAAAGCCAAACAAATAAGCAAACAAAAAACCCCCCCACAACATGTAAAGGTCAAAATTCAAGGTCTACTGCTCATTACTAAGAAAAAACACCAGAAACTTCCTTGTTTGCATAATACCTGAAACGTCCCAAAACCCAAAGATAAGCACTGCTAGCCCTATTTCACAGACAGACGGGCAAGCCGGTTGCCAAGCCCACGCGGAGGCGAGTAGCAGACCTGAACCTAGTCAGGCTCCTGTCTGTCTAGGCTTTCCCCGCCGGATCGCACTCCCAAACCCATGCGATAAGGTGACATGGTGGGGTTTTGTTTCCCTCTGCTCTTAAACATAATGTCTCCCTGGCTGAGAGGTGGAGGCGAAGCAGCTCTCACTTGCCCCATGCGATAAGGTGACATGGTGGGGTTTTGTTTCCCTCTGCTCTTAAACATAATGTCTCCCTGGCTGAGAGGTGGAGGCGAAGCAGCTCTCACTTGCCACCAAGTG
>NW_010425102.1:33909-46576 GCF_000710305.1 Buceros rhinoceros silvestris | reverse complement strand
AAGTGTGGCTGTTGTGCCCTGTTTGGCTGCCCCCGCAGGGTGGGAGCAAGCAGCCTCCCTAACCTCCCTGGGCACACACGCCTGGGACTGCCCCAGCACATACAGAAGTCAATGTTTCGGGAGCACCCAGCCCACAACAGCAACCTCTACGACACCTCCGTATCTGTGTCTCTGGTCATGCACATGGCAACAGCACTTCTGGAACACCAGAGTTTGCCAATATATATTCGGAAGGGCAGAGTGATGCAGGCCATGACACCTTAACCCTCCTCCCTGTCCCTCCAAACTCAGCATGTCTCTTCAAAAGCTGCGCTGCAGGTAGGACACAGAGTCCTCTCATCTACGTCTCCACAGCCAGGTGTGCCAACCCAAACATGGGGCTCTGGGGCCAGGTGAAGTCCACATAGTCCTCACTAAATGGGAAGGATGGGTGGAGGGGAATGGGAGAAAGAAGTACATGCAGGGCTATGATTTCACAGAGCGGAGCAGCACCAGCCATGGGATATACAGAGATCCCTTGACAGACTGGCTGCTGGGGGAAATGCAAAATGGAGGGCAGCGCCAGAAAAGGGAGAAAAAGGTAAAGGATGCCTTCAGAACCAAGAACAGTAGCAACCACTTGAGATGGGGAAAGATGCTTCTGCCTCGAGTATGGAGACCTTCAGGAAGCCCATAGACAGGAAAGCCCTTGGATAAAAGAAAGGTAACTCTTCACCCACCAGCAGGTTGCAGCAGATTTGAAGAAAAACTCACAGCTTTCATCAGAGAAGATGGCAGTGATGTGTCAGCACATCCATGTGACAGTGGGCCTCATTTTGCTGTGGATGCAGCGCCAGCCTGGCGGGAGTAGTCACTCTTTGGCTAGGAGCATTGCTTGCTGGCAGCAAGCTGTCTGCTCCTAGGGCCAGACCACCAGCCCAAGCTCAGTTAGGCACCCATGCCATGCCTTCACCAGCCAACCAGCCCTTCCATCAGTCATTGCGTTTAGCATCAAGGACTTCTGCTAAGGAGTCACCAGACAACACTACCGGTTTTGTTGCTCCAGAGTGACTCGCTGGGAACTCCCCTATTCCCCAGGATGACCCCCCAAAATACACGCTAAGCAGTAAAAGAAGAGAACCAGTGAGTCTGGTTTCAAGCGCTGTGATTTTATGTGATGGATCATAGTGGAGAAGCCAAAGACAGAGCCATGGGACATAGCCCTGCAGCCCTAGCTGCAGAAGTGGAAAGCCGGAGGACAAGCTCCTGGGATTAGATCCAAACACAAATGTTCACTCCCTGCTTTACCACATAGGCTTAAAGACATAGCAGTACATGGACTTGTGCCCTGCACGTGCCGTCCCAGTGGAAAAGATACTCTTACCCAGGAAAATCAGAGCTGCCCAGCCTCCCTGCACCAGTGCGGGCATGGTGCCTCTCACAGTTTTACCACTGATGATGCAGTACACCTGCATCCAGGCCTGAATTGTGGAGAAACCCCGCATCCTATCCTCCCAGCAGCCCAGCAGGTGAAAGCAGGGAACCGTGTTGTGAAGGCCATGGCGTAAATTAGATGGAGCAAACGGTCCTGAGTTCAACTGGTGCCTCATGCAGCAACAATGACCATACAGATCTGGTGGACATACATCACAGGAAATGCCTGCAGGAAGTTGAATACTAACATTGAGAGTCCTGGTAGAAGGCAAGGAGCGGGGTCTAGCTAACAAATCCAATGAGGTTTTTTCTGTCAGGTCACCTCACTCTCCCACAGATCAGATTATCTCTGTTTTCATCATGTTAGCTCAACAGCATGCTCCGTGAGGGCCCATGCCCACACCTCCAGAAAGTCAGTCAGGCGAAGTGGCGGGGGGCTCAACCCTACAGCCCCAGTATCGAGGCTGAGCCCTTCAACAAGAGGCAATCAGGCCGTCAGGGTCAGGGAGCTCCTTGAAATGGGGCCAGCAGGGTAACTTGGGGCCCTGGGACTCTGTTTCAGCTCTATTTTTTCTCAGTCCTCTTGATTTTTATTATTTTTAGGGAGGGGTGCCTTGTGCACCTTCTTTTATAGTCTCTGATACCGCAGCCTTTAGCAAGCAGAAGAGCAAATAGCCCTTAGCCTGGGGTCACTGCCATGAAGAGCTGGCAGAGGAATCCGAGATCTGAATTCTGTCTTCTTTAAGAAAAAACGCCAGACCAGAATGTGACTTGCAATAACGCTCCCAGTCTTTCTCCCAGTATCACGACCCATGTCTTCTGGGTTCTGTGAATATGAATGACCTCCAGGATTGCACTTTGCACTAGTGATCAATAAAGAGCTTTTTTCCTCTGCGTGGTGCCTCATGTGAGCTGCCTCCACCCCTTCCTTTCCAGCTGAGCGAGGCCTGGATGGTGTGTGTGTGGCAGGGGAATCGTTATGGCAAGTCTGCCACTGCTGTAGGTCCCCTCTGTACCTTCTCCCTCCCTATGCCAAACTTGGACTATGATACCTGCAGATAGAGTTTCTCACCGCTATAAGCTTGTCCGCAGTGTACGGGGAGGTGTAAGGGGGAGAGGGCTGATCAGCCTGCACATCTGCCTGGGGTTGTGCTCCCTCCACAGGGCCAGTGCTCCCAGACTCGGCGATATAATGTGAGCAGGCTTTCAGGAATGACTTCTTGCCGCAAGCTTCTCTGTGTGAGACCAATGCTGATTGCTGGCCCTTGACCACAGGAAAAGGCTTTGCACTTGTCAACCAGAAAGTATTTTTACAACACATGCCTTCCTCCAGCCTTGTTGACCTGTAGGAGGGTCCTTATCTCTGTTCCGTGGTGTCTTGCTCCAGGGGCAAAGCATCCGCACCGCCTCTCATCCCTGTCTCCAGCTGCTCACCCCTGGAGCAGGCTGGTGAGGAAAATGCCCCAAGTCTTGCATTCAGCTGATCTCCTAGGCAGCTCTCAGGCACCCAAAGACACGTTTGGCAGGACCTCAGGATGTGACTGAACTCCCCATGGTCGTTTGGGTGGAGGCAGTGGGGAGTCACATAGTGCTGATAAACATGACAGTGGAGATAATCACGTTGTGGAGCCTGATACCTCGTGTCAACAGTCCGGAGAGTAAACACTTGGCACAGATGGCAGGTGCTGGACTTCCAGGAAGCAGCACAAGGCACATAGTCGGCGCTTCTGATCAGTGTGCGCAAGGGCTACCTGCAGTGATCAGAGAGGCTTGGGCATAACCAAACGTTTTATGATTGCCGTATTTGGGGGACACCATAGGGCAACACGCATCCTGCCTATGAGCTCAAAAAGCTGGGGGGATGGTTCGCCATGTCCTGGACAGCAGGAACAGAAGAGTAATCCATGCAGAGCATCACCCTGCTGACCTCCACAGTGACAAAGACCATACTGCAGTGACCTGCTGTGCCACACAGATGTGGCAGCATCACTCTCCTTACCGAGCTGCCTGGCAAAATCAGACAGC
This sequence comes from Buceros rhinoceros silvestris, assembly GCF_000710305.1. Lineage (NCBI taxonomy): Eukaryota > Metazoa > Chordata > Aves > Bucerotiformes > Bucerotidae > Buceros > Buceros rhinoceros. The sequence goes on along the minus strand of NW_010425102.1, from coordinate 43,138 downwards.
AGGCCTGCTCTGCAATGTGGTCACAGGATCACAGGATAATTCAAGTTGGAGGTGACCTCAGGAGGTCATCTAGTCTAGTCTGGCACTAAAGCATGGTCAGCTAAAATGGTTGGGCACCTGCTTGGGGCAGGTGAGTCAAGACAGGGTAAGTATTAAGTATAAGCACTGAAATGCTGTGGGGATTTGGGGGGGAAATGACATACACTATGGATTGCCGTGCAGGGAGACAGATAGGATGCTTTCTAGCCTTGAGCAGCACCTCAAAGAGCAATGCAGATACAGCCAGGGATACCTACAGTTGTTTGTTCACCGCTTCTGCTCTGGAATTACTGCTGCAATGACTAATCCTTGCTAAAAGCTTCATGGCTGCTGGACCGCTCCCCTCTCCAGTCTCACCAAACACATGGCTAGTGTCAAGCCTCCTACCAGACCTTTTAGCTACAATTTCTTAGCACTTCCACTGCTGCTAGAAGCTACTAATTTCTTACTAATTGCTTATGACTGTTCATTAATGCAGGTTATCTAAAAGTGGCTTCTCTGCAGTAGAAGCATGATATTTACTTTTAAAGCTTCAAAACTCCTCCATGCATGTCTGCCTCCCAAAGTGATGAAAAAACCTGCACCTTTATCTCACCTACAACTTGTGATTGTTCTTGGTCCTGAGTAAGCCTAGCTTCCTCAGACTCCCATGTGGTTACTGCCAATGAGATCTCTTCGACTGCAGCCTGCACTTTCAACACCAATGATGATCTTTCTGGCTTTTTTGACTTGTACATTGTGCGGACATAGCCTCTTTACAGCTTCTAGCTAAGGTATTATTTCTTAAGAGTTCCTGATATGTCGGCTAAAAAGTTGCTCTTATGGAACTATTGTATTTCTTTCCTTCTTTTTTTTTTTAATGGCTTGGCTAATAAATGAAGACAATTTCTTCATGCAGGTAATAATCTAATAACCAAATATAGTCACACAATAATTATTTCTATAGTTGGACTTCATGTAGAATTCATGAGCTACTACAAGCCGGCTCCAAGCCCTTCACACAGATCAGGCAGCTGTTTTAAGCAGGAAAAAGAATAGTAATGGCAGAAGAGAGATACCAACTCTTAATGCCACTCCATTCTCCTTGTTTAACTGGACAAACAGCTCCTTTTTGCACAAACTTATTATACATGTTCTGAGAGACTGAGTTAACATGATTAGAAATTAAATTTTAGCATTTCCAGACCCTTGGTGACAGAGCTGTTAATATAACTCCTGATTTTGTGCTTAAGTGGGAAAAAAAGGATCACGATTTAGCTGCTGGCAGTTGGGGTGACTGGGTGGTTGTGCTCTCATCCTGCAGGCTCTGGAATGCGAATAGCCCCCTATAGACTCCAGGAGACATAGAGGTGAGTTGAAAAAGCTGGGTCTGTAACATATGACTGGGCTCCACTGATTGTGCCTGTCAAATTTCAACCCTCAGCAGATTTGCTGTCGCCCTTCTTAGAATTGTGGTTAGACATTTTTCTTCCCAAGCTGAAAAAAAATGTAGGGTTTTTTCCACTCTCCCATAGTGTAAAAGTGACTAGATGACTTTGGTAAAACTTTCACTCACACAGGCAAATTTAACCTCCAGGCAAATACCAACCATGGAAAACTCCATCTCCAAAGGTGAGTGTTTTGGAAAGTCAGAAGAGTAGGGGCCGTAATGGAAACTATTCCTGCAATAGTAGGCAAATGATTGTATTACCATATTGGATTCCTTCTCCACAGTGTTTCATTTTTCAAGCCAACCCTGTAACGCACAGTGCACCGAAGACAAACAAAGCCAATAATGAACTGACCAAAATTCAATGTTATTCCAAGAAACATAGTTGAGGTGAAGTAAGTTATGTGGAATGGAAGTTGAGGTTAAGTGAACACAAAGACCAAGGAATTTGTGCAGTTTGGGGTATGTGTAGTAAATATCTTTGCCTTTGCATCTGGTACAAATTGGAGATTGCCATGCAGAAAGTGCATACCCTGGGCCAAAACAGTGGTTGGTCTTAAAAATATTTCAATTGTCTTCGAAAACTAAATATTGTTTCTCTAGGATTTGTGTTTGTGTAGCTTCAAGATATTCCATAGGGAACCCTGTAGAGTGCCAACGTTAAGATAAAATTACCCTACTATCTGAGGCAGAGCTGAAAAGTTCAAAAGACAGGCTCCTGCACCTCCGAGCCGAGGTCCCTGATGAGACTCACGGAGATGGCACTTTCCAGAGAAAGGTGCTGGCTGAGGAGTAAGTGCTCCCCATTCCACCTTTCTAACAGACTCTCTTGCTTCTTGTTAGCTGTCTGCTTGATGGCTTTGCTTTTAAAACCATGCTCTCTGCAATTTGTTACTTTGCCCCTCCCTATATGCTCCTTCACTGAAGGGGAGAGAAAGGATGGAGGACTGCAGAGATCTATAAGCAATGGCCAAAATGCTATTTCAAATTGCAAATCCCTTTTAGGTGCACCGTTGAGCCGAGTAACCTTTTCTTCCCTTGGGCTGAGCACTCCTGAACCTGCTGTTAGTCGTCCTTTCCTATTTTGCAGGATTTTTCACTTCACAGCATGAGCTGCCTTACGATTGGTAGCTGAAGAGATACTTTGAGCCAACCATTCTGGGCTTGTACTTGAGACAGCGACGTGGGGAGATGGATCCTGTTAGTTTTAGTAAATGAAGTATGGTCACCTGCATTAAACTCTTCACAACAGGCAAGAACGAAACAAGTGCAGGGTGTGACTCATCTAGCCTAAAGTAGATGATTGATTTAGGATAAGATGAAAAGTGCTCTGCAAGTGCTTATTACCTCTGAAGGGTATGCAGAGCGGCTGCGGGAAATGCCTACAGTGTCAATACCTGCACATGACCAGATGGATCCTAGCGCTGCTTTCTGGTGGAAGTCAGGACACTGATTGCATCTAAGCAGACAACGTCCTGATTGTTGGTGTTACTGACCAGCATGTTGCCACGACTGACTTCTGTTCCTTGTTCAAACGATGGGAAAACTTTGAAGCAAAGGAAGGCTGTGTCTACTGAGTAACATCTACTGCTTTCTAAATTAAACTGGGGGGCATTCCAAAATAATAATTTCTTGATTATTCCTTCAGCAAGAAAAGTATAACACAACCTGTTAAAATGACTGCACTATTTGCTGTAGGAACCCGGGCTCTGAGTAAGACAGGAAAAGCTGTGCCCCGGAAGGAAAAAGAGAACATGTGTGTTACAAGAACATAGGAAACAGAGACAGGAGAGATACGCAGGAGCAAGGAAATCAAGAGAGGCAGAAATGAGAAAGAAAACCACAGAGAAACATGGAAAGGAATGTCCCTGCTTAAGCCTTCCCCTAGTCCCAGACATTCAGTATTTCCAGCAGTAACCTCACAGCTTGTATGAGGAAAATGGCAGCGTGCTCCTAAAATGTAGCGGGGTTGTCAGAGATTAGAGGGTTCCCCATTTGCTACTGGTCGTCACTGTCTTTACCAGGCACGTGGAATGTCAGTGTTCTCTGACATTCTGACATGATCTTCTCTCTTTTTCACCCCATCCCTTACAGCTCTTTATTTCTATTTTATCTGGGTTTGCCATTTTCTTCTGCACTTTGTGGGTCCCAAAAGCCATCAGATTTGAAAACATCCCTTCAGCAGGTCCTTCTGTCCTACACAATGCTTAACTCTCCGAACCCTTCCTGACAGAAGAGGAGGCCATGCTTCCTTTCTCACCCTGGCAGGAAGTTGCCTTGCATCCTTACAGGTCTGGGCATGAGGCTTACAGGTACTGTAAGTCTTGTTTCAATTTGTCACCAAAAATTAAGGAGCCCCCCATTGCTAAGGAACTAGATGAGGGAGGAAAAATCTCCCCATAGTCTGGGGATCCTCAACAGTGAAGGATGAAAATGCTTCTTTGTCTCACGTTAATTTCACAGCTCTTTATTTCTCGGTCATTGCAGACTCTTACATGTCCTGTTCCCTTCCTCGGCTGCTCTTTGCTTTGGTTTCCACATTTCTCCATGATGAGAGATCTGCTAACACAGAGGTCTCACTTGTTCAGACACTGTCAAGGCTTCAGCCCATGCTGCAGCCCCTTGAGGTGGGTGCACATAATTGCAGCTGTTCAAACTGCGCGTCACCATTCCAAGGATGCGGACAATGAGGTTTGAGGAAACCAGGAGAGCTTGGGGAGTCTGTGGCAAGTTTGGAAGATCTCTTTCTTTCTCTGTCCTTTCACTAATTTCCCTGCCCTCTCTTTCTGACACATTGGATTTTCTTGAGTGATCTGCACAGGAAGGATTTCACTGTGCAGTGATGGCACAAGTCACTCCTAGTCTGGGTCCCGTTGTAGCAGAAGGATGGGGCACAGGACACAAGGAAAAGTTCACTTGGCACCTGCATTTGCAATTGCCAATTTCCACTCTTCCTCCTGCAGTTCCCTGGGAACACAGGACCCCATCCCCAGGCTGCTCACCTTTTGACACATTTATCCCATATGTGCACAACCTGACATTTTCTGGGCTTATCATACTCTTCTGCCGGGATTATTCTCACCAGAGTCTAGTTTAGGATGATCTTTTCTCATCTGCAGTCGCTGTATTTTCTTTCAGGGTTGCTGCTGCTCCCTTCATACAGGGTGCCTGTCATTTCAGTGGTGGAAAGACCTTTCCTCCTGGTTCCCAGAACACAGCAGGGGTGTAATAATGGCCAGGAGCAGCTGACATTTTCTCCTCTAGTCTTCACCTGAATTTAAGATTCATGTCTTTTGCCTTGAAAAGGCCAAGGAGATCTTGCCTCACAGTCAAGTGCAGCTGTAACAGATCACCGTCTTTCAGGTCAATGGCCTGGCTGTACAGAAGAGAAACCAGAAGCGCATACTGTATATAGTATATATAGCTTGCTTCACACCTTCCCCCTCTCTTGGACCGAAGCTGCAGTGTCCTGACTAGCTGCCCACTGTACATTTGCATTCCCTAAGCATCTCAAGGAACTTGGCCCCTTGTTTCCACAAGCAGATAACATCACAAGGCCTCAGGAAAGCCATGCTGGCTGAATGAGGAGCAGAGCAGCAGAAGCCATCCCAGGGACAAAGTTGTGAAGGACTGGAAGGAAAAAGGGCTGATTCAGCTACACAATTTGTTTGTCAAGGCCAAATTCTGCCTACTCACATCCATGCAAGTTTGTGGGATCCATGAAATTCAGCACAGTGCTCTGCTTCAGTGAGGCACAGAATATAAATATCTCAGTTTAGGACTGGTTTAGGACTGGAAAGACAGACAGACAGATAGAGGATTTCAGCTTAGTTTCAGTTCTGCAACATGAACTTCCCCAAGGAGCCCATCTGAACCTAGAAGAGTTGTTGGCCACTACACTGAAAGGTAAAACAGCGAAGAACTAACATGGCTTATAATGATTTGACTGAACCCAGATGAGAATTTAAATGCTAGTTTCCTGTGAGACTAGCTGCAGGGGACTGCAGGGATGGGGCACATCAACTTCGGCCCATCAACACTGAAGATCTTCTGAGGCTCTCTGGCCCGCATTCACTCCTTGGTTAGCTCAGCCACTTCTCAGCCCAGGAATATGCCAGCCCACCTCTCCCTCCCACTCTCAGAAATGTTAGCTAAACAAGACTCAGAGAACATTAAAATGAAAACAGAGCAGGGCAGGGAAAGAAGTTTGGTTTTGCAAACAGACTACAAGGCAAGAAAAGCTTGATTTTTATAAATGTCTACATTTGTTGTAAATACTACATGTGATAATGTATGAGCTCTAAGATTATAACGCGTATCCTTCTGGTAGATAAGAAAAAACCATTTAGGCCCCGCTTCTGACCCAGTGGCTCAGGATGCCAATCGCATGTCATTGAAGTCAGGACAAATACTTGCACAGGTAATGATACGGCGGAACAGCGATGGAAATAGGGCCATCACAAGAAACCCATGATGCACAAGTACTGGGTCCACCTAGTTCACGTTTGTTCACTTGCAGTCAGATCCAGCGATGCTGATCAGAGTGTCTCTTGAATTCTTCTTTACTACAACTTTACAGTATGAGTACTGACAATCGCTACTGTTCTACGTGCCATAGGGTTAAAATTATACTGCTGCGACACCTACCATGGGCAAAGGTAAAAGCTCATAGTAGCCATGATATGCTAGCACCTTCTGGGTAGATTTTAAGTGCCACAGCTGTCAGGTAAACATTTAATTCCATCTCATTTTTCGATAGCTGTGCAGCTAAACATCTGTTAGTGCCTTTAAGAATCATCACTGCTGCTGCTACTACCGCAAGAAGGAAAAACCGAGGCAAAGACAGGCAGACACCTTCACACATGCATCTTTACCTTCACAAATCTACCTTGTGCTGCTGACCAGAAGAGAGTGTTGGAAGAACAAAGGCCTGAGGTGCATATGGAATGCACTTTATCTTTACCTTACGGAAATCTCTACTGTCCTGGAACCAAAAATCGTTATTTTCCTGCTTCTTCCCCACCATTTTTATTACACTTACAGTGGCTCTACAGCTGGAGCAATTCAAAATAATTCCATTTCCAAGACATGACGATGGTTGTGGCAGTTCATTGCTGCATTTCTAACTGTCTCTTTTCACCCTGCATCTCCATGATTTAGAATTCTTTATGGTGCTCTATAAATGGGTTTCCATTAAGTAAGCCATATAATTCTTTTAACCTAAGGTCAATGTTTGGCTTACAGTGACTATATTTAAATATGATTAGTGGAACTCTGCATTCTGATTAAGCAATTCCATGCAAAGTAAACTCACTGTAATTTAATTTTGTTTTTCAACTGTAGGCAGAATATGAGATTCACATTTCTTTAGTAAAACTGAGGGGGTGGGATTGTGATGTGATTACAAGAGTAAATATAAGATCGTATGATTGAAAAATTAATAACTTCCCCTATTCCAATTTAATCTGTTAAAATAACTTTAGAAAAGGCTCAAGGCCTGAAATATTTGACTACTATTCAGTAAACCAGCCAAACAGCTTAGCAGAATCCCCCACGGAAAATCCTGATTGACTTTCTGCATGATAATGGAATACTTGGGGTTTCAACCAGTACCTTTATGCAGCATTTTCTTACACATACTTACACGTTTTGAACAGCTGAGGATTTACTGGGCATTTTCCTGTTGAAAAAATTCTTGTGGATATTTCAATTAAGTGTTTATTGTTAACTGAGTTCAGTTAACAGTTCAGCAACAGCTAATGTTTTCTATCATAAATAGGATATAGGATATTTAGGATAAATAATAGATTTATCCTAGATAAATCCACACCGAGAACTCAGCAATGTCACAATGGCGTCCCGTCAAATAGATCACAATAGGACATTTACATTTGGTAAGGAAAGATTTGTCTAAGGAAGTCTTGAGTTAAAAAATGTAACTCCATTACAGCTAGTGAAGAATACAAAACATGTTTGCCCAAAAAAAAGTAGTATGTGCAAGATCCATTGAAAACTTGGCTCGAAAACCTTTGCCGTGTGGGTGTGGAACACCTAAATTATTCAGAATGTTTGCTGGTGGGAGATGGAGTGCAGTTCCACTGAGATACCGAGAAAAACTATTCCAGGTCACTCCTGAAAATTACTCCTGACTAAAAGACCTGAAGGACAGAGTTCAAAAGAGTCAATAGTTTGGAGTTTAATTACCTCAAGTCCTGTATGGCTCTCTGTACTCCTTCACATACTGTTACCATCTAGGCAGTAACAGCAGTGTATCCTATTGCAGGAGACTCGGTTGAGCCTGTCATGATTTCCTCTGGTAGAACCTCGTGTCTCCAAAGGTCGTGGGCAATGCAGACTCTGCACTGCTTTGGGTGAGAGCTGGACACGCTGAAGGGCTGTGGAGAAGATGTGTTGCCATTGCAAAAACATACTTGTTTGAATGAAGTCTCCAATATTATATTACCTTTAAATGCACTTTAACAAACTACCGGAGATACCGAGGTGTTTCTCTGTGGTCTGTGTGTGTTTAAGCCCTGAAGACTATATTAACAGCATTCAGTGTAATGGCAACAAGCCAGTGTCGGAGAACGGGGATATATCCAGAATGAGGGTAAGATGGCTCCAGTGCTGTAGCAGACAGGAACAAACACAAAACCTCCAGTCATCACTCAACTTCATTATTGTGATTCCTTAAGGATTCTTTAGCATCTAGCAGCTAATATCCTGCGTCACTGCAGGCGGAGGCAGAGCTCCTTGAGGACACAGCCATTTCTCTGATGCAAAGAAAAATGACAACATGAGCAGGTATGGTCAGAAAATCTTGTATGTAATAAATACATACACTGCAGTTAACTCTCTGGTGAAGTCTTAATGCCAGTCTCACTGTCATGAGGGCTACCTCCATTTTATCAACAACGAGCTGTATTTGTCCAAACAGAGGGGCTCAATTACAATCTCTTCTCCATTTGCAAAACATTTCCTGTAAAGTAGATAAACCTTTAGTTAATGTTCAACTTGTCCCATACTAAAACTGGTAAAGGATTGTGATTATTGCCTCAGTTCACTCCATGCTGATTTGATGCAAGCCACAGACGGCAAAGTAGGGAGCTTCCCGGCTACACAGCCCGGGACACAGGCTATGGATAGATGTATACTTGTTCTAAGTTCGTCAAAAAGGGAATCCAATAAACCTGCAGACGCATACACAACTGCTCAAACAATGGCTGAGTCCCCAAGAACGGCAGGTTTTCCTCAGGAATTGACCTGAGCCTCCCTTCCAAACCCCTAACTTCCAAATGCAGAGCCTGCTCCCTCTTATGAAGCTGCCATGTCACAGTTTGCCAAGGGCAGGGCTCAAGATCTACCTCCCCACTAGATATCCACAGCCTCAGGATGGCCTTGGGAAAGTATCCCTTCCCAAGAAGCTGAAAATCTTTGCTTGTGACTTGCAGCTACTTTTTGTGACAAGCACATTACTCAGAGTTCCCCTCCCAGAAGGTCTCTCAGTGTCACGTAGCAAGTGATAACACCAGGGGGGTAGAGATTTGGAGTACCTGAAGCTACTGAAACAGTCACTGATTTACTGTTTCTGTTGCACATATCTTCAAGCCGATTTATATAGGTCAAATAGATGTCTGCAAGAGCTGGAGAAGGAAAATACCACCTCCTAAAACTCTCTTACACCTACCACTTTTCTTCTTTGCACCAAGTTGAATTCAAACAAGATATGTTTTGCTGGATCTGAGCAGCTTTCTACCTCCA
>NW_010425102.1:25790-33830 GCF_000710305.1 Buceros rhinoceros silvestris | reverse complement strand
GTGGTGGGAGACGTTCATCTGCGGAAAGAGTGTAAGAAAAAGGGCATATAACATACCCTGAAACTCCTCCTACAGTTCTGGAAATCAGTGATCTACCATTTGGGCTGGAGGCTGTAGCCAGTGTGTATTAGCTACAAACAAACCTATCCTGCATGAATTTGTCTAATCTGTCTTCTAACTGATTTAAACCTTTGGCCTCCTTGATATTTTGTGGGTAAGAGTTTCACAACTTAATTACACATTGAATTAAAAGTCCTTCCTTTGGTCTTTTTTAAAACCTCTACTTGATTTTTTTATTAGCTTTTCCTTATTTCTTTTATTACCAGAAATGATGAGTAGTCCTTCCCTGTTCCTCATTCTTCATGATTTTATGGACCTATATTACCATTCATCTCTTTTCCAATCTGTTAATCTTTTCTCCTACAGAAACTGTTCTGTGTTTCTCACCAGCTCTATTTGCCTCCTTTCTATCTTTTTCAAGCTGTGATAACCAGACCTGCACATAACGGATCTTAACAGAAGCATACTCTATTTCTTTTGGGTTTTTGTTTTTTGTTTCTGGTTTGCTTTGTTTTGTTTTGTTTTAGTTCCTGTCTTTCTTTTCTTGTGACCATCACTGAACACTGAGCTGGCTCTTCAGGGAATTACCCAGTGACTCCCACACCACTTTCATGAACAGCAGCAGCTCAGTTAGCTCCCCACTCTGTTCATAGCCAGGGCGGGTTTTTTCCCCTGTATGTATTATCTTGCATGTGTGAGTATTGTACTTCATATGCCGTTTTATCACCCGGTCATGCAGTATTGCCAGTGCCTTCTGAATCCTGTATATGAGCCATATACAGTTTTTCTAAGAACAGCTGTGCTATTTCATCGGTGGTCACTGCTAAATGTGATGAGCAGCATTGGTCCCAGCTGACATCTGAGTGGAATCCCGCTGATGAGCTCCCTCCATTTTCCCCTTTTTCCATTTTCTCTAATGACTCATTTGTTTATATAACAGCCTGTGCTGATGAGTGGCCTCATCAAAAGCTCCTTCATAAATCACTGTTATCCACATGGTTCTTTATTCTACCAGGTATGGTGTATGGAATAATGTAGGTGACAGAGAGCACATCATGAGCATCGGTTCAACTGTACCCGCTTAGTTTCTCTTTGTACTCTAGGATCTAACCCGTCTAGTCCTGATAATTCATTATTGATCATTTCATTAGCTGGTTGTTCAGCTCCTTCGTTTGGTATTTCATCTTCATACAGTTCCTCACGATGCTGTCTGTAGATATTCTCCTACGTGGGATTTTCTGTATGATCTGCTGCAGAAAACACTAGCATGATGAAGTTCAATGCTACAGCTGTTGTGAAGCACCGGTTCTCAAAGGCCTCCTCTTGCCAGTGAAACCGTAAAGGCAACAACAAAAGGATTGCTGTCCCTACAGCCACTCATGCCCCACGACACACCCAAGCCCGTTCTTGGTCCCTGCGTTAGCAGACAATCTGATGTGCAATCTTTCTTTCTTTCTTTCTCTGGCTTTTCCTCAAAAGAACAGTCAGAAATTTATTTAAGCGCTCTACTTCTGTTATCAGCTGCACAAGTTGCAAGGAGTACACTTTTGTCCGGGGAATCTTTTGAGAGTTTTCCAAGCCTTAGCCGTGAAGCAATAGTTACCCCCTACCTGTTGGCCAAACAGCTGCTGTAATTTGATTCCCACTCTTTTCTTTCTGGTTTCTATTCTCCTGGAGAATTGCTAGCTATTGCTGAAATTTGTATTGTGCCTGTTTTTATTAATTCATCAAATGCCAATGAACTGGTTCCTCATTCTGTTTGACAGCTGTTTCATATAATCTGTTGTTGGAATTGGCTTAAAAAATATCCCAGGAGGAGCACAATAACTCGAATTTGTCAAATCTGCAGTAATTCATAAAAGATGGTTAGTATGTGAAAATCCACATTTCTTAAATGCAAATATCAAGATACCACTCCTATTGTTGAAACTAAGACGGGTCTTCCAATATAACCCACTTGTCACTTAGAGTTCCCCCAACCCTTTCATATTACTGTGTAGCCTGAAATTTCCTGTGTTTGGTCTTGGTCCCAAGTCCAATGTATTTCCTTTTAAGAGAGAAGAAAATCTGTTCAGATTATCCACAAACAATACGATCAATTAAGAAGATCACTGAGATGCTCCTTAGACTCGGATGATTCAAGAAAAGTTTTCTTCAAAGCCTTGCATTTGGCATGCATCTAAGAGGAATGTGCGGTTCGCCTTGATAGAAGAAATATGGTAATGAATGTTTTAACATTTTCTACTTCATAATTTGTAATTGCCTTTGCTGGTTTAGCAATAAGTATGTAAGTATAATGTTCAGAGTTTTCAGTTATGGTGATTTGACTGCAACACAGTCCTTTTTGTTATCTTATTTGACTCAGGAGTTACACAAGATGTCATTTGGAAACCACTGTCTGGCATTATACAACGTCAAATGCATGTACCCTGAAGAGAGTCTCAACATTTTCTTTACAAAAACTGTGGCTCAGTGCTTTTTTCCTTCAGCACCTTCTCACCTGCACAATAGTATAAAACAGTTCGAGCTCACAGGCAGAAACTCCAATGCAAAATAACAGATATTTAAATCCATTGGTATTTATGGGTATTGTAGTTAAATGCAATTAAATAGAGAGGTATCAATGAGTTCTTTCATAGCAGTTTGGTTCCCTGATAGCATAAAGCAGTGTAGCATCAGTGAACAGTTAGTTATATCAGTTTAGGCCTCGTCTTTGGTTTCAGCTGGTCTGAATGTGTATGATATCATCCAGCCCATGCAGACCGGTAGCATGAGAGCAGTTATGTCTATGTGGAGATCTCCTAAAAGCAACCTAAAATCATCATGCAAAGAAAGGTGGACATACAAGCTGGCTTCAAGCACACTTCTCATCCACTCTGCATAACCTGTGCATCCATGCTCTCCTTGGAGGAATGCTGCTTGGGCTGCCCATTGGACACCTGGTTTTGTCTATCCTTCCTGCACTCAACCCAGAAGAACCTGGGCTCCAACTCGGGCCACTGAACTTCAAACTGCTCTGCTTTAGACAGTCAGAGGTCCTCCGGGCCAACGGTCCTCTGGCACGTGTATGCAAACGGAGGGGGCTGGGGGCAAGCCTAGAATCTAGAGCTGGTTCAGAGCCAGAGTGTGAACAAAGAAGATGCTGACTCTGCAGCTTTATGGGCAATGGCAGGTAGGGGCCAGGAGTGATGTCTCCAAGGTCAGGATGGGCACAAATAGTCTTAGACTGCATGCCTCGTGTCTGAGAAGCAGCGAGTTAACAGCTGGCAATGGAAAAAAGATCAGCTGTGGACAGAGGGGTCCTACTGGGTGGCCCAGAGGCAGCTCATTAGAGACGTTGACAGGCATGGCCCAAGGCTCCCCTCTATACCGGCAACAGCTCTTCCAGTCTGCACCGTTTCAACCCGTGCAGCAGCCTGAAACACGGAAGGTTCAGGAGTGGGCATACTGTCCCTTGGCTCTGATGTCTAATCCTGTGTGTCCTAAGGAGACGGGCTCTTCACAGCACACAGCTGCTGCTCCAGGGTCTCGTACATAACTTATTCGCTCAGAGAACAAGGAACATCTTTTAGCTTCATTACTACTAGGTAACCCTGCTGACTTTAGATGCAGTGAGATCCCTGGTTTAGCTTCCTTGTGGGAATGACTGCTGACAAATAAAACAGAGCCAACTTGTGGTTAAAGCACAGGATCTTTGCTCTATTCCTGGAATTGCAGCAGATTTCCTGTGTGGCTTTGGACAAGTCACGTAAGCCAAAGTATTCAAACCTGGGGCCAAGCCACTGGGTGCTCAGCAGCTTTAAAATCAGGTGTTTGTTTATTTGTCTAAATATAGATCTAGGACCCTTCCCTTATTTTTGACGTCTTTTTTTTTTTTTTAAATCTTTGGCCTGTGTGTCTCAGATTCAACACGTATATGGCCACATTACACAGCCAGCCAAACCTCCTGTTCCCTGCGTGTCAGGCCAATTATCCGCGTCCGATTTTAGGTGCCTGTCTTTAGTTTACAAGGCTGTTCATGTGAGGGTTCATCTCTCTGAGCCGGTAGCTTCCACTTATGAATGAAAAGGACCCAGGAGCACGCTTCTACCTCTTCCAGCCTTTCAGAGGCTCATCACGTTATAGGTGGCAATGCTCTAATCCCTTATTCAGAGAAATGCAAAAATGATCGTTTGGTACCGATGTTTATTGTACACTGTAATTACACTTGATTTGGTCAGTGAACATACCTCCTGTATTCTCCATGGGGCAAAACTCAACACTTGCTGGCCAGAAAGGTCTAGCAGTTGTTCTGATCCTGAAGATGTTATTTTTTTTTCTAAAAAAGGAACCCCAGGATTTGCCTGCTAATTTTTTGTTCTCACTCCTCACCAAGATATAAGTCTTCTCTCAGGATTCAATCACCAGAAAATATAATCTAAGACCTTTTCAAACAGAAAAATGCAAGGCAGAAGTCCAAACCCACTAATTATTTTTCATTCCTTGTTTTAAATAACCTGTCAAAATAAACAGATACCTTCTAGGCTGAGACTTTCTACAGTAATTTTTAGTCCTGGCTGAATTTTAACAGCCAACTTATAACAACAATACACCCTTATTGGTAGTGGCATGTATGCTACCACGGTAAAAATATTTTCAATGTGCAGTTACTGTATGGTATTTAAATAGAAATATCCTTTTTATTTTTGCTGACAGACTCCTCAGGCAAAGCTGGCTGATTGGAGAAGCAGAACTTTTATTAGCATACCCAGGGGCCGACTAGCTGGATGCTGTGTTCAACATGCAGCTTTCACCCAGGAGAGGGTTATCACGGAGGAGAAATAGGGTATCTAATCTTAGTCCTCATTAAGACCTGCATAACAGAGCCTGAAGAAAACACCAATGACGTATTTCATACCCTAGAAGATGGGGGATAGTTGTTTTGTTTTTTTTTTTTCCAATATACAGTAGACCTGCAGATATGTGGCAAGAAGCAGGTACTAAAGCAGGTGAAGTCTAAAAATACTGGTGGCGAGTGCAATTTCCTAGCAAAGTGGATTAAAAATCCAAGGGAATCTTTAAACCGAATATTGGCTTTTGTAGAACAACAAAACCAGGGTAGTGTTTCCACTCAGCCATAAAAGTTACTGTGGTTGTGTAATCATGTTGAGTTGTGGCCTTAGGAGAAGTTATAAAGCAGCTGCATCAAATTAACTTTTCAAAAGTTATTATGGATTGGATGGAATCTAGAAAATTCCCCCATGTTATTTTTTTTAATGGAACTGCAAAATGAACAACTGTGGATGAAATCTCATCTCAAGCCTCTCATCCTATGCAAGCACAAACCTGAGGACTTCAAGGGGAAATGTAAAGCCAGCAGCTCCCCTCCTCTCAAAACAGACACCCCTCTCCCAAAAATGAATAACCTCTTTTTTCCTCTCTAAGGGCCTGATCCATATTCCGCAGTATTCAGCCAAAGGAATGCCACTATAGGGGCCCGGTAGACCTTAAACAAGGTATAGATTTGTGGGGTGATCTCGAATGACTGGCTTCTTGCAAACAGTTGGGGGTCGTCACACCTTTCAAAGGGGTGTGCAACACCAGAGGGGAAACCCACAGGACAGTTGCCACAGCTGGCGCAGGCACAAATTCTAGATTCAGTAGAATGCTTTAAATGAGAAGTCACTGGGTTCTCAGGTTAAAAGACAGCCCTTGATCTCTTGGGTTCCAGCACGCCCAGAGCTCAGCCAGAGCAACACTCTCTGATCTCACCTGGGAAGAAGTTACAGTCAACTAATAGGAGGCACCTGGACTTTCTCAGAGGAGGCAGCTGCCTACCTTATTCAAAGTATGATTTGGGAAAGAACAACACAGCCTTGCAGACCACCTTGAGGTTCTTGAGCTCAGAGAGTGAGAAGAAGACAGAGAGGCCAGACAACAGCAGGAAAAGAAACCAACAGTACTGCTTAAGAAGATGCGAAGTAAAACAAAAGAAGACATTGGTGTCATGGTCACATCAGTCACAAGTATTTGGCCTACAAAATTTGTCATTTAGGAGATGAGCAGGCTTGAAAACTCCTGGACTGAGTTGTGAGAAAACCACACAGTAACAGTCTGAAACATGTGGGGTGGGGGGAGGCAGGTGTAGTAGAAAAGGGCAGCATGTCTTGATGCTTGAAATGAAATCCATACTGCAACTGTTTAGGACAAGTGCCTTACATCTTAACCCATAAAAGCTCTTGAATTAGTCCTTAAAGAAGTGAGTCGTTAGAAACTCATTACCTCCGACTTTTTTTCTATATTATCTTGCCCAGTCAGTGGTGTGAAATGTAAATGTCACTACAAGTGATATATAACTAAAAGTGAAGTAGTGGAGCAGCTCTAGGACCCGGAGCTGCATGTTCTTGTGGCTGCATGGGGTGACAGTCTCAGAGCTCTTTGGTTCATGCTGGATCTAGATACAATAGAAAGAGGTTGGTGCTTCAAATGTATGCAGCCTCCGAGTATTTGGAAACAAACCTGGATTAACAATGCCTATAGTACTCTGAAGAACAGGGTACGTGGCATTTCCGTGTCTGTTCGAAGGCAGCTAGTGTACCAGATTTGAAGGATCTGGCCCATTATAATAGCAGTACATGACACGTACAATGTTTCAGACCTTCAAAGTGTTCTCTCAGCATAAATCAATGATTTCTCACCAACACTCTTGTAAGACAGGTAAATATTTACACAAATGGGGAAACCCAGACCCCATTCAGAATATATTCATAGAGTGACCTAGTTACATCTGAGCATGTTACACCACGTACTTGCTTGAGGACAGTTTCCAAACGTGACACAATTTCAAGTCACTGAACTACAGTAGTGTTGTGGATGACCAGACAGCCAATCAGAAGGGTTGCTTCAACTATTTTCAAGTATTTCAACCATTCTGGAAGGAGGAAGCTGGGTTTATCTACCAAAGAACTTGAAACACAGCGCACATACAGAAAAAAGCCTTTGCATACAGAAAAGCTTTTGACAAAGTATGGGCTGTTTTTAATACACACAGATCAGACTCCCTACAGGCGAGTGATGATAGAGCTGGACCGAGGGACTAACAGAACCTAGTGGCACTGTTCTTTTCAAATTAGTTTTTAAAAACTGTCATTCTGGGGGCAATCATTAAAAAGTAAGTGTTCGAAGTCCCTTCCCTTCTTGTGTTTCATAACTCAGACCTTGTCTGTTTAACCTCCCACTTGTCTGGGGCAGTGGTTGATACTTCCACTGTCTCTTTACAGTGTCTAAGAGCGAAAGCCTTCAAAGAGCCTCTGAATTAGTGATGGCTATCCTCTGGCCTACTGAACTACTTACAAGGGATCTGGAAAATAACTGAGAAAAAGAGTTGTCACTATGCTTCTGATATGCTTCACCTCAGTTAAAAATTTGGTCAGGTCCACTAACTGGGAGACATTGGAAAACACTGCTCTAAATGAACTTGATTATCAAAAACAAGCCCCACCCTATCACTTCCAGAGTTTTCCTTTGATTTCACACAGTTCCTATTGCTTCTGGCCTAGAAAGAGGGATAGAAATGAATTCAAATGCAGGATCTGGTTTGCATTGTTTGCTCTTGGTTGGTTTGGCATGCAGAGGGCAGCATTTTCAAAAAGCCTCTGTGACACTACAACTGTTCTGCAATGTCAGTGGGAACTTTACAACTGACTTCACTGGGAACAGCTTTAGGACAATGCGAGGCTCTTTCTAGAAAAAAAAAAAGTAGCCCAACAAAAAACAACAAAAAGCCCTCAATCTTTCTTTTCCTTAAAATGATGTCTTGTGAGTGCATTACAGAATGATGCCTGTCCGAGGGGGGATGGGAAAGAATGCTGAGAGACGAGATGCAGAGTCTCCTCTAAATATCAAGCGCATAAAGCAGCCAGTGACTTGCCATTTTTACAGTGTATAATTGGCAGGAAGCTGTCACAGATGCCCTACATTCTCTGAACAATGTTTCAGTTT
>NW_010425102.1:10123-25675 GCF_000710305.1 Buceros rhinoceros silvestris | reverse complement strand
CTTTCCCTTTAGAATATCTTCCAAGGGTCCCCCTTGGCAGCTATCCCATCAATCTTCTGGTACTTTTCCCTGGGGCCTTCCGTTCCTCATCTAACCATGCCCTCTCAGACATATCCCCTTTCGCACATCTAGGTCTCCTATCACCCTTCTCACTTTCCTTCATACCATCACAGTTTTAATTCAGGTAGTTTCATTTTTCCATCTCCCCGTTAAGCATGTAATTGTGTTTGAGAATCTGTACTGTCCTTATCGGTATGAATGATGGTTCTTGTTTCTACACTATCCAATAAGGATGAAATCTTTCCAGTAAAGAGCTTTCCCCAAAATGAACACCATTTCCCAATCACTTTATTGAACAAAAATGGACGTGGATTCCCTGTAATATTCAGTTTGTACTTGCTATAGGCCCCATTCAGACCTTATTCAGAATTAGTGGAAGCTTTTGCATCACCTCCAAAGGACTTAGGATTGCATTATAGCTTGTTATAGGATAATTTAGTTTTCTCCTACATGAACAGTCTTGTTACCACCTACTCCTGCATATTTCTGCAGGGTGTTGTATCCTCACAAGGGGTGTTGCACAGGAACAAGAATTTTTTCCCTCAAATATACCTTCCTTAAAGCCCACTTATTGTTTTTGGAAAGCGCTCAGTTCCTCCAATTGTTTTCCTATCAATAAACTTTCACTCATGAATATATTCTCCATGCTGGTGGTAGGTTTTACCTTTACTGCAGGCAAACAGAAAGGTAGCTGGACCATGCAGACTCAGCTGCTGCTTAGCTTTATGCTAGTATGAATGAAAGATTTTATGGGTGCCACTCTGTTCGCTTTGGCGGAACAGCTCAGTAGCTGAGATCGCATGCAGGCCAGCTGCTCTTCCAGGTGACATATTCATTGTCCCTATAGGAACACTCTGCATCCAAACCCTATGCACTGCAGGGAACAAACCTGGCTCATCTCCATAAAACATTCATAGGATTGGAACAGGAAGCTGATGCATTGTGTGCTATATTTTTTCCTCTATGTTCCAGAGAAAAATACCAGAAAAGAAGGAAGATATGGGCCATTAAGTCTGCAGTGCAACCAGCTTGTAGTCATGAACTGAGAACAGGAGCTGGTCTCTAGCTTCTCGAAGACCTGGCAGTAAATGGGAAAAATAAAAAAAAATCAATGGTTTTGGCCTCAGTCTTCATAGCCATAACTCCATCCAGTGTGAATTTGGGTAGCTCCAGTGGAATCAATGTAGATCACCAAGGGTCTGGTTATAGGTCTCCTAAGCCCAGACTTGCTCCAGTCGTTGTAGTGAATAACAGAGTACAAAGGTCACCATTTCCCACATGATTTAAGGCTGCCTGATTCCTGAAAATTGATTTGAAAATCCTTGCCTGACTATCTTCAATGGCAGCAGAAAATTACTCTCTTCCTCTTATGCACATTATCTGTTCTAATAAACAGAGTTTCTACAAAAGAAACCCCTTGGTCTCCAAAGAAAATCCATACACTTTTCTAAGGTGATTTTGTTGTTCATAAAAGGTACCTGTGTGCAGCCAGAGTTCTCTGCTTGTGACAAATAGGTCCTAAGCTACATACATTAAAAAGTAATATTAAAGCAAGAAAACAGCTTGAAAGGAATGAATGCTTAAGTAGAAAACCATCTAAAGAATCGTTCATGCCAGCTCAACAGCTTTATTATCCCTCGGTCTACTTTATTGCCGTCTCAGAGGAGTAGAAAATACATATATAATAGTCACTCGTTCCTTAGATTTCACCCTCAAACAAAAAGCTCCTCTCTCTATTTTCCACTTTTCGTGGAACAGCCAAGCCACTTACGAACTTGCTCAAGGCAACTGCCCACTTCTTACAGAAACCCTAAAGAGACACAGTCGTGATGCAGTCGTACATAAACAATAGCTTGTCTTACAGAAGAACTCTTTGTTATATACTGTTTATAAACAAGTCCCAGGCGTCTTTTCTTACACGTACATCTGCATATAGTCTTCAGTTTTGGCGAGGATGGCATGGAGCGTGGTAAATCAGCATCGATCGGGCTCACAGGCTATCGTGGAGTTTGTCATTGCAGAGGGCTATTTGTGATGGGTTTGACCAATAAAAGTAGTGAAGCGGTGCTTCTGCTCTTTAAGAAGGTTTAGACCGTTTTGAAGCATGTCGACTAGACTCCTGGGCTCTGCAGTCTAGCTCTTCAAAGGTGGTGTTTTCAGCCTGCTTTCCAAAGACCAGCAATAAGTTTTCAGAAAGTGAGTGCAACAGGCTTGTAATTTGTCTTTTCTTTGGTGTTCCTCATCCACAGAAGCAACCAAAGGAACCAGCAAAAGGGGGGATCAAAACTGCAAGAGTAATCCTCTTTTAATTTCATTTTAAATTGATTGCAAGTGCAAACCATCAGCAATAATACACCAGAAGATGCTGTTTCTTAAAGAAAGGGTTGGTGGCCTTCAGTGGACCAGATGACAGGCACTGCCCTGGCATCTCCTGGTTACCTTGGCCTTGCAGAATAATCAATATCAATATCAATAATCAATATCTCAAATATGTCCTTCACATTCTCTCAGACTTCCCAGCAGTAGCCCAGTTTAAGCAATGGTTCTTCCAACCAGTTTGCTGACCATTTAGTTTCCTAGATACTTCCACTGTCCGCATGCAGAAAGAGGACTGAATGCATAGCTGTAGCAGCTTGACTCATGGGATGGGTCCCTCTCTTTTTTCAGGTGAGGGGCTTGACTCACAAAGGATCCTCATGCACCATTCCCCTTCTGGGAAATGGCTGGAATGCTAGGAGAGCAAAGCCCTCGACTAAACTCTGGTCCAGAGTCTTTATGGACAGTGACTGAAGAAAATACATGGATGTAGATTAGGGATGTCAGGAAGTAAAGCGAAAATACCGCAGAGCAGTTGGCAGCAATCATAGCATACCGCTGTTGTCACAGCCCAGCTGCTGTCACAGAAGCCCAGGGAAATGGAATCTGAAAGCAAATAATGAAGTAACTTTGCAGGTTTTCCTGGGAAGTTCCCTCACCAAAGATAAACTATGTAAGAAAGCAGGAAGAGCTCAGATTAAACCTCTAACATTGACATTAGATGCTGGTAACAGGGCAGGTGAGAGATGAGATCACCAAACATGATGACACAAGAATGAAAACGAGAGGCATCTTTCCATCAGCACAGTGTGGACAAGTAGACAAGTAGCTTACGTGTAACAGGCGATAAGGCCCAGGGTACAGGTTGAACAGAGAGGGTTGGCACGGCGAGCACAATATTCCCTATTTCCTCAACAGAAAGTTATTGGGTAGGGTGGTGGGTAGAGGAAGGCCAGAAAAAGTGAGTTGAAGCACTTTCTGGGGTGGAAGAGCAGGAAGCCGGCGCGCAGATATTGGCCTCATTTCCTAGGGAATTGGGTAGGGTGGTGGGTAGAGGAAGGCCAGAAAAAGTGAGTTGAAGCACTTTCTGGGGTGGAAGAGCAGGAAGCAGGCGAGCAGATCTTGGCCTCATTTCCTAGTGAAAGAACTCCAATCCGGTCACACTACCCATATGTTAGTGTCCATCTCTTGTTCCATTTCATAATTTTTGCATCCATTGCCTAAGTTCAGGCACATCTGGCAGGGGAACAGTCATATCAAAATACAAAACTCCTACACAGTTCATGAAAACAGAGGGCAGGCAGAAGACAGGGACCTTAGAAGAGTCTTTGCCTCGACTGCAGCATCCACAGGCTGCGCTATGAATTCACTCTGTATTAAATATCATACGGGAGAGAAAGAGGCCATAAAAACAACCCCAATGACAGGAGAGCTTCCATCGGATACTGCATCTCCCTACATAACAAAGTCAGCCTCCAGACACAAATCTGCTGGAAAACAGGATATATAAGTTCAGATATTCATGGAACAGGGTAGCAATGACTGTACATTAAAGGTGGCTTACATTGAAGACGGCTTTGTTCTAATTTGCTCACATTTTCCTGAACCCATGCTTTTCTTCCGCCTAGAAATTCTGCCTATTTTTAGGATATTTCAGATCATTTTCAGGACTTCCTATGTTTGTTTGGACTTCTGGACCTCTGGCAGATGCAGGGAGACCTGGGCAGCAGAACTGACAGAGATTTGTACCTTTCAGATACTTCCACAATGAGAACACCGTACTGTACAGTGCCAGTGCCTGACCAGTATCTGTCATTGTACAAGACACTTACCTGTCAGGTAGACCTTGGTTTTTTGAGCCATATCAGAGATACCTGAACAAGTGTTTCTTAACTGGTCTTCTCACATAATAAAAGTCCCACATGTTTTGGAAATGTTGGCTTTGCCAAGCATGTGCAGAACATCCTGTGTATCCTGTACTCATATTCTGTAACCAGAATGTCCATATTATCACGTCCAGAAAACCTCAAGAGAAAACATCTCTTGATGTTTTTTTGAAAGATTTGTATGTGGCTAATGAAGACATTCTGGAAGATAATCCAGTAATGAAAAATGATGTAGTGACTTTAAGCAACAGATGAGTAGAGGGAGAAAGCGATGCAGGCAGAGATGAGGGGGCAGAAGGGTTACAAGAGTTGTGGTGACGACAATAAGAATCTGGGTCCAGTGATGCTAAAGGCCAGGTGGAGGAAACATTAGCAAGGCAGGCAGAGATTTAGTTTGGACGGAAAGATCTGGCCTACTGTTGAATCTCCATTTCCTCCAGTGAACATGTTTTGTGTGGCACGCAAAGCAATAAGGAAAAACCAAAGGAGGGTCATGTCGTGTAAGCCGCTTTTGAAAGCCTTTTTAATAGAAGGAGGTTTGAGCTGCAGGGCCTCACAGAGCCTCGGCACCATCGTGCTGGCATTTCTACCTAGCAGCAGCATTCCCAGCCATCGCCAGCCAAGCAAACAACCAGACAGCTGCCATGTTGTTTGCATTGGAGATGAACTCCGAAGAAAATACAACTGCAATTAGCTGGTACACAGCTGTTGAATTAAATCCTTTACTGCCCAGCTACTAGAGCACTGAACCGTGGCTTAAGCTGCTGTAGCTGGCTTCAAAGCAAGGGATGCCGAGGATGGGGTTAACCATACACCTGTGTGCACGTTCGTAACGTGTATTTTTTCCTGAACATATTATTAGTCTGTTAGCTCATTTAGAAACCATAATGAAGTCATTATGATGCCACCAGTATATTTTGCCAGAAAGCTGGCAATCTTTAATCTGCTTCCTCTACAGCATCTGACAAAGGAAGGGAGAAACCAAAACACTGATTTCAACTAACAATGCATTTATTTGCAGTGCTGGGTCCCAGCACATGCTGAGAATAAAATTCTTTTGTTTATTGCCCCCTCCTTCTGATGAGTTTTACATAACGAGCAAGGCATAGAAGATCCCTCAATGCAGCACAAAGCCACTCCACCTTTTATATGCTTTTCACTTTCTCTGCACCTTCCTCTGACCTTTCCTCCAGCTGAGGCAACCAAAGATGAAGTTAAAAATTGTTTGAAAAATGCTCTGGCTAACAGTGCATATATAATTGCCTGGAACTGCACACTGCTACACTCGTACCTTCTTGGGGAGATAAAAGTATACACTTAGCAAAGATTTCTAGAAGTGTGCTAGGAGACAATGGTTGGCATGCCAACAGAGGACTTTCTGTGGGAGTCAGGGGAAGGTAAGGAATTTGACAGGACAAAGATGAGCTAATCCACCCCAGCCCAGTTTCACACTCACCAGCGCATGTGCATTTACAAACAGGGAGTAAAAATTACTTTTGTCAATCCCTGCTTTTGTTCCCAATTAAACACACCCCACTGATGTTTCAAGCTCACAGGGGTAGCATTCAAGGCAGATGCCCAGAGGGGCTGAACGAGCTGCGTTTTCCCATTAGCAATGGCCGGGACACATCTGGGTCACACTGCGGGGGAAGAGCTGAGCCACATCTATCCAGCCCTCCATGCGTGAGGGAATGTACATCGTATATAAAACACCAGAGGAGCAGGGCGGGGAGCTGAATCTGAGGGCAGATGACTGCTATGACCATTGCCTTTTCTAAGGGTCTGATCTGAAGTCCAGTAAAGCTTTCCACTATTTTTATCACCCGAAAAGATTACCAGAGGGAAATAATCTTACTAGGACCAACAAAATGCTGAAAAACTTCACAAGAAACCCTCTGATGCAACGAGTGAGTAAATTCAATTACTTGGTCACAGTTAACTGCCAGATGTTCTACTCACTATCGAGTCTTCCTGAAGCTTCAGTTCAAACTCTTTTCTTCATACTATGGTAACTTTCTGAATAACTAGATCGTACTGCACAAGCATGACTTCTCACAAGGGCTCCCATTAGCCACATCCCGTGACTGGTAACAGCAGAGAAAGATTAGCAAAAGGCTGAGACGCCAGTGCACCTGAGCCCACCATCCTGCTTCAGGTCACAAAGAACTCAGCGCAAGCATTATCTTCCTGCGACTTAAGCCTGAAACCACCATTTTGTGATGATACTCTTGTGCTGAAGCACTAGCAGCACAGCTGAATGCCAGGAAGCATCTTGCTTTTGGTAGACGGTGCACAGCTGCCAGCAGCCTGCTGGCATGCCGCAGTGATCTGAGCTTCCCCTCCCAGAGCACCACTGCATCACAGCCCCGACTTACCACTCCTGCGCTCTCCTGCAGTGCATTGACTGTGCACTGGTGAGAGAATTATTAGTGGGTCCTAAAGTGGGATAAAAGTGAAGATGCATGCTCATGCTGAGGGAGCAGAAAGCACTGAGGGGCGGGGAGGGTACTGTGAGCAAGTGTGGATTGAAAGAGGAAGAGTCAATGAGTATATCACGGGTTGCTTTTCAACAAAGCAATTTATGTTCTCTGGATTTATGTGTGGCACATACTGCACAGCTGGAGGACTGATCAGATAAGAGGAAGAAGAATAGCCTTGACTTAAAGCATATGAGTAGAACCAGACAATATGACTTTCATAAATGGCTTTGACCACCCAGCTCACTGGTGGGGACCTTTGAGAGGGCTACTCGAAGCCATAGCCTCCAAGATAAATGGCCACTCCAGTGTGCGGGAAAGGAGAAAGCCAACGATGGGGAAATTTTCATCCTTGGTCATCAGGGACAATTAGCGCAGTGAGTACATGTTGCTCATATGGCAAAACTCTGCCATTTTGCCACTCCCTGTGGTCACATCTAGCCCTAAGAGGCCCTGACAGCTTGTGGGCTCCCTCCTGCTGTGAACCCAGCACCAAGATATACAGGCTCCTTGCAGAGAGACTGGGGACAATTAGATGGCTCTGGGACATGGTCTTGAAGACAAATGAACTGAGACTCAGAGGAACAGAGCTGAGTGCCTGGGCCCAAGGAGCTGAGCAGACCATAAGTAGGACATCCACACTCCTACCCTAGGTGTTTTTCCTACTCTGTGCTTTAAACATAGTCCCAGAGCCACTGACCAATACTAGAGCTATCGAGATTACTCTGGACATGCCTCAGAACCCATTCTGTGCCTGACAGCAAGGAATGCTGAACTTAGCACTTACATGCAGGACATAAGGGCTAGATCCATCCATGGCCCCCTGAAGTGATGGAGATAAACTACACAGCTTCCATGGAGTCGGTGCAGAAAGAAAAACAAAACATAACTATGATTTCAACCCGTAACACAAGGAACTTTTGTGCTGATCTATCCTATGATCACGCAGTCAAAATGAAATAGCACCTTCTGGCTGTCAAGGCTGACAACCAGGCATCTGGAAGCTCTCAGGAAAACTTAGAACCTGCCAAATCACCATTTCCAGGTGGGAAAAGAAAAGGGCCATAGCTAGGGGGAAACTGAGTGACAAATACTAACAAAACCAACAGATGTGTGGCAGCCCTTTAGAGGAGTGAAACCAAGAGTCCTATTGAGGAACTTCGGCTCGGACTGGCGAGCGGACCTGCCACCAGCTGTGCACGGGATCGGTGCACAGCATCTTGGTGCAACTACAATGGTCAGATGGTGGTGGAGGGGTAGCTGGGAGAGAGAGTGGTGGCAAGGTGGCTTTCTTGTCACCGCTGTTGAACCATAGATTTAGGTGCTTGAAGATTATGAACATCAAATTCTATAGGATAAATACTCCATAGTTACCTCAGCACAGTTTTGGAGAACCACTTGAATCCTTTTCACTCCTGTGCTCCCTGGCTGCACCCTCAGACATTACCTGCCATTGATTTTAACAACAGTCAGATACACAAAGACCATCAGCAATCAATCAAGAAGAGTCTGACAGTGCAGGGAAGTGAAGAGAGAGCTTATGAGGCCCGGGTTAGTACCCTGATGCCTATGCCAGCCTTCCACTATTAATACTTATTTATTACATTAATCATCACTTCCTAGCACTGCTGATTAATAAGAAAATTTGCACCAATTTATGGCTAATCTTCTTAATCATGAAGCAGGTTATTTCTAGAGACACTCTTAAATGCACTTATCTTTAATTTCATGTATGTTATTGATATACACTATAGTTTGCAAATATCCAATATGTAAATTACGTGTTATTTTTATATCTAATTCTCTGTCTTTCATTCAAGATCATTTGAGTCCTTAACACAGCCAAATGCCTTAGTTACTGATCATCTGTGACATTACTAAGGCTAGCATCTGCTGGGCTTGAAGCCAGGTGAGTCTATGGGTACACTGGTAGCAGCACAAATATACAGGGAAGAGATATCTCTCTAGCAAGACTGTGTATGATGAAAAGATTAAACTTCAGTCTTCTCATGCTTCAAACTTGGCTAAGAAACTACATTTAAAAGAAGTCAAATATGCTGCTTGAAGAATTACTGAAATGTCAAGCAGCATATGAAAGGACTCTGTTTTCATCTCGTCTCCATGCCCTAACTCCTTTCACATCCCTCAGGATTACAATTTTTTAAATTGTATTAAAAAAAAAGGCTCAGCCATCTCAAGTGTATCATTTAAATGCCAAGTTCCTGCCTGGAATCACATTTTCTAGCTCAGTTTTAAATCATTGAAAACAGATTGAATGGGGTGCCTTGTTTGGCAAGTCTTGCTGTTCACCTACCAACAGAACTTCAGTGTGGTCCTCTTCTGCAGACATTTACCCATTGGCTTGATGGGGACTACTCAGGAGAGGAAAGACCTTTCAGGCCTGCTGTGTATCCTTTTGTCTCATCCTGCTATTAAATCTCTCTGGAAAAGAAACATCAGCATTCTGGAACCTGATACTGTAAAAAAATTCTGTGGTCCTTTGGACCCCGTAAGTGCCAATTCATGTTTTGCTTACAGAAGCAAAGCAAATGGCTTTTTTTCCCCTCAAAAAACATAATAATTGCTTTCTCCTTCTTGTCTACAGGACATTAAACAGTTGGGCTTGTTTGTCATACAAAATCAAATTAAAGAGAGCATGACAAGTTAGTGTGTGTCTTCTCTAAAGGATGAGAAAGAACGGATGTTCAGCTCCTGCCAGCTCCACCAACTTGCTTACCCTGGAAGGGCCAAATGCCATTTCCCAAGATGAGAGTAGCTCACAGGTGCTCTCCAGTCCCAGGTGTGGAGCCATGATCTACCTCACTGCTAAGGGGAGCTAACTGTAGCCATGCTTTTCAAGGGTGGAAAAGTCTTCCACCAGCATTCTTGCATCTCCCTGTTCCTGCGCCTCTGTGCATCCTCCCACACCACACTCCCTGCAAACTGGATCTGCTTCTAGTTTCCTGTTTGGAACTGGAAAGCAAATATTCCCCTTGGTCTGCTCCCAGCATAACCACTACCAGCTCCAAAAGCCTTAGTTAGCTTCTGCTCTGTCCAAGCAGGATGGTCTTCCAAACGTGCAACCACCAGTCCAGGGGACACAGCCAAATCCTCTTGAAGAGGAAAACACAAACACCAGAGTTTCAGCTACATTGATACAGGTAGTTGTGGTTGCAATGCCATTGCAAGCCCTCTGGGTTTGAGCACCTCCACAGCAGACTTGTAGAAACTAGGGAGGTCCCGGCACCCTCAAGAGCCATGGCTGGCTGCACACGGCAAGTCCAGCAGCATCCCATGTCTATGCCCTGGTTACGTGAAGCTACATGAGACATTTGCCAGCACCCTGAGCCCCTTCCCCATCCTTCACCCAGGAAAACTTTTATGACTACATTTTCCTGCCCCAGACATGGGAAAAGAGAAAGGGTGGTGGGAAGCAGTGGTGGTGAAGAACGGAGCAGATACTGATATCTTTGATGATGCCGGCATTTTCTTTTCCCTTCTTAATTTACAGCCTGGCACTTCAGCTGCAGTTGCTGTTCCCCTGCTTGCACCTGGTTTGGGAGTTAAAAAAGAATGTACTTTTTGTTGCTATTGGCCTGTAGCTTGCTCTAACTTTCTACTTGTTATGTATGTACATGTGAGTTTAATAAAGTTTGTTGTCTGTTTAAGATCTGTTGTTGTCTTCTCAATTGTAGGGAAGTGGGAAGCTGTCACTATGCCAGAAGTTTTCTTATTGAAGTCTAACAAAACAGTGAGCAATCTAGACAAACCAATAACACGGCACCCTGTGTCCCCAAACCAGCATGCATGAAGGGTTTCATTAAAGTTGATCTTGAATTCAGCAAGTAAATCAACACTCACCCAAGACAATACATTAAATTAATCAGGGACAAAATACCCTATACAGCAGGCCAAACGTTTTAAAAAAATAAGAACAACAGAAAATTTCAGTTCTTGGTCGGTACCAAAGTACCATGATGTTTCACCACAAAGCAGCACATATAATTAGCAATCAATTACTCACTGAAATTGTCCCATGAAGCTAGTATGTGATCGCACACAACATCTCTAATTGCCTTTGGCTCACTGGGCTCTGGTCCTGTTTCATTAGAAACACTTCTGGGGTGTGCAAAAATGTTGATGAGGCCCCAGGCCCGCTTCCTTGACTGGCAGACTGCGGTGGGTACGACAGACCGTGAGCGGAAATGTTGGCTTCCTCATGCTCCTGGAGGATGAGCTCTCTTGCTGTTAGTAAAACTGCCTTTTCTGCAGTTTTTCTGAGTGCAGCTCCAGATCCACATCAGAAAGAGAGAGGATAGCAAAGATCTCTCTAGAGTGTCCCAGGCTACCAGTGCCTGTGTCACTGAAATACTGCCCAAATTCTCCTCGTGTAGAGGTCCCTGATCTCCCCAGACCATAGTGCCGTCTGCACCATCGTGCTGGCGCATGGCCGTGTTGCCCGGGAAATCCCCTCTGACAAGGATGCAGTACCTGTTGTTATTAATGTATCTGCAAGGTTTGCAAACCTTTGAAAGGCAAACGATGGCACCACTGTGACTAGAGAGCCCCATCCTTTGACATAATTTCCAGCATGGCCGAGCTCCTGCCTGCCTCTTAGGCCATGACCTTCAATTAGCATCTGTCATGGTCAGTCTAAAACTCAATTTTCCAACACCAAATGGAGCATCCATCTTTCTAATGTAAGATTTCCAGGACAGCCACACATTACATACCCGGAGGTGTCAGGGGCTTTTATCAGGAAAGGGCTCCTCTAGGTGTGGAGATACCAGACAAAGACAGCAGCTTTCCAGAATCCCTGCAGACAGGAATTAATTGAAGGAAACACTCAGGGGCTGTAAAATAGACAGAAAGAGATAAAATAGCCTGATCACTAAAAAAAATTAAAAACTTACTTAAAAAATTTTAAAAAGAGGAAGAAAAGGTTTGCTGGGACCCCTGAAATGTGAACCCTTATTCCCACACGATGCTCAGTGACAGGAACTATGTGGGGAAAAAAGATTATTCTCACTGTGTAGTGTCTTGCCCGCAGTTATGGTTTGCCACGAAGAAGCCTCATTGAGACAGAGACTTAGAAGTTTCCTTGCAACGTCCACATGGTCCTAGAGAGATAAACAAGGAGTATTAGGAGACAAAGTTTCAGAAAGGATGAGTTTTAGCTCCAGGGGAGATTTGGATGGTTGACCGGGGTTCTTGGGAAAGTGAACTGTAAGATGCCATTTCTAAGAAACTACAACAAACAAGATGTCAGTAAGTGAGCGCTAAGTCCTTCTTAGCCAATCTTGCTGTCTTAAGAAGTGTTGCTAGTCCTCAGTGTGCCACACTGGGCACACAGCTGGGCAACAGCAGCAGGGCTCTCTCGCCCTTCTGAGGGCTGAGCTTGTGGGTTCAGAGGCAGTGCAGGCACCTCTGAAGGGTGCTGGGCTGGGCAGGTGAGCCCCAAGGTGCCAGAAAGCCCGTCAAAGCCCGGGCTGATAATATGGGTTGAAACACAGTTGCCTAGGGAACATTCAGAAAAGGGTGCTCAGCCAGCTGACTCCTGGGGGGTTTATGCCACTGGCTTTCAGAGAGACACCAAAAGAAAAAAAAAAAAAGCTTGGCACTGCATTTGCTAGGAGAACAGTCTAGAAGTATTTATTATTAAAAGGAGTGATTGAGCAGTGACATTCAGTGTTTCCATTTTTCAAGCATTTCTTCTTTTTATTTTTTTTCTCTTCTTTTTTCCTTGTGGTCTTTGTAAAAACAGCAGAATAATAGCAATTTATTAAGAACTGGCATTCACTCAAAATAGTTTCCCTTAATGTGAATGCTCTTACTGACATTGTAAAATTTATTTACAGTTTCTCCTTTTTCTTCTGTTCATTGTTTGGATGTACCATAGCACACCAATAAAAAAAAAAGTTATTTATGCTAAACAGATGTACTGTGAAAAGCCAGATGCAACATGGAAGATAAACCAGCAGCTAGGCAAGCCCAAGCAGATAAGCTGCCTTTGACTATGGGTATCCTTCGTGCCCAGAGTTGTTAAGCAGTTATCTCTGTTGCTCATTTCACGTGCAAGTACACAGAGATGCTTAGATGGAGATCTAAGCCCCCCTTACTTCCAAAGACTGAAGAATAAGGCGTGAACATCACCTTCAAAGTGTTTCATCAGCCTCCCCACACCTCCTGATGCCTTTCCCTCTTGAAAAAAACCCCAAAACAAGGAGAGTTTAAAACAAAACAACAAGAAGAACCCTAATACAGTGCACAGAAAATTGAAGTGCCGCCTGGAGTTACCTCAGACACATTCATCTCCAGAGATGGTTCCTCCAGGCCAGATGGAGATTGTCCTGACACTGCCCAGTATTTATAGGTAAAGCATACACATCGATATCTAGCCCTATTCACAAATGGCAAGGTGAGCACAAACACAGCGTGGTCATGGCAAGGTTCATGCCAACTGCATCCTTTGGTGCCTCCGGTGGGCGCAGACCCATACGACATGAAACCACGTAGTGCCCAGGGCTGCCAAACGTCTGCTGCCTGTACGGTCGGTGAAAAAGGGTGCACGAAGCATGCTGCAGGTTCGCTATTTCTTCTCCCCTTTGACTGCCTAGGGAGCCAGAGCCTGGAGAGTAGGTGGTCTGAATCATGTGTCACTCTCTCAGCCAAAGACATCAAAGTAGGCAAGCAGGATACAGCTGGATACTCCTGCTTTCTCCTGAATATGAGCCCTGCCTGTGGCTCTCCCGCACAATTCATTCCATTGACGTTGCTCAGTTCTCGTCCTATAAAGCATTCATTTAACTCAGAGGGGAAGAAAAAGTCAATTAAAAGAGAAAAAAAAAAAGAGCAACAATGAATTTTTAACATATTGTCCTAAACAGAAAGCTGGACCAGGTGCAGACCCATGATTAGGATCAAGTGATGGGAAGAGGTCCAAAGTGTTCAGCAGAGGCCTGGCTTTGACGGCTGTATACAATGAAGCAACTCGTTAATAGTTGGACTTTCACCTTCCTGGCAACAGATGAGTCATGTATTTGAGAAGGTCAGTGCCTTGGATTTTAAGAATGGAAGAGAAGATCAGGACCAGCTACCCTACAGTACACGGGTCACACTATTTTTTTTCAGTATTAAGACTGCATGAGGCTAATACCTCCATCTACCTAGTGCCTAAGTTGCTTCTGCATGATGGGGCCAGGAGGGAACCACTGACCCAATTTACAGCTAAGCGTGTCAACCTCATTAACAGCAGCAATTTGCTAAGACCTGTGTAGTTGTTACTTTTCTTATGTTTCTTATTTCCTTCATCTGCAGCCAAGCTCTCCAGTTTATAAATGCAGTTCATTAGAGCAATCTGATCCCTTGTTTACAGGATAGTCCGTGTCTCCGCATTATGACTAAAGCCCCAGAGCAGAAAAATTATTAACCTGTTGAGAAACGTTCCCAAAAGCATAAGTAGTCTCTATTTTTTTCAGCTTTTTACTTGGTTTCACACTCAGAGCATCAATAAAGAAAATTCTTTACAGTATGAGGTAATTTGAGCCAGCTGGGAGGGCAACCCCGTGGAGAAATTGGCTCCTATTTTCAAAGCAGAGGAAAGGAATGGTTTCATTGTCTGATAAGCCAAGGCAAGAGAATCACCTGGCTGCAAAGCAGGGCTTTCTGAAGAGCTTCTCACTGTGTCAGATGGGGAAAACAATGACCGTGCATGGCATCAGGCTTTTGAGCTATATATGTGTAAAAACAAGAGCTCTGGTGTGTGCTGATAAGCCAGACACATTTCTTGGGAATAGCAGAGTAATGTGAAAAGAGCCTGAAACCAAGAGCTATGCAATGTTTCTATATCCTACCTACTAACAAGCACTAGCCTGCCCTCTCAACAGAACGAGTTTTGAATATATGTTAGAACACTCGTATAGAAATGTTTGATACATTTTACTGAGGCCAATTAAGGAGAAAAAAAAAAAAGATAGGACCAAACCAGTTCTTGGTCCGTCCTCCCCCTGGGAAAGCAAGAAGCATCTGGAGAAGCTTCCAAATACTACATTTAATTTTCACATACCTCTTCCACCCACTTGGCATGGGTGCACTGGAATGATTTCACTAGCTTCTAATATTTCGCTTGCAAGAAAGATCCCTGTAAAGGACAGAAAATGCCCAGGTGACAAAGTTCCAGATATTCACAGCTTCGTCTCTTCTCCTTCAAAAAGCTTTAGAGAAAGAAAGCGCAGAGCAGCCTCCTAAGTTGTATCTTCTTTCCTAAGGTAGTCCTTTGGCCCTTTTTCTCAATACTAGGTTTGGAAGACATCTCTGCTCCCTTGGGAGAGAAATTAAAACCACAGGCTTTCCCAGAATAACCACATTTATACAAGCTTCCCTTCCCTAGAGAAGAAGGAGAGGGACTCAAAACCTCGAAGACTGTTTTAGAACTTTCTTGGTGCTGAGCCAGAAATTTAAAGAAGAGTTCATGTGGCCATAAATCAGCTGAACTGGTCAATGTGCAGAGACAACTGACCAAAAGACTCACCCCATGCTAGATGATTTGCATTTCTGAGAAAGCCATGAAACAAAAGATTTTGCCTTAAAAAGCGATTGGGTTCCTTAACTTTTCTTAGAGTCGTAACACGCTGCGTGAACTTTCATGATTACAAGGACCAACATAACTGAATTAATGACGAAGTATATCCAGACGTTTCTTTCAGTGCTGGCAAAATGACAAGCACACACCAGGTGACCAAAACCTCAACATTCTACACGCTTAGCCACAAAATTCTTGCACAAATATTCTCACAAACACTTCTGTCCTGCTG
>NW_010425102.1:5330-10038 GCF_000710305.1 Buceros rhinoceros silvestris | reverse complement strand
CTGAAAGACAACGACTAGCATCTTTTTGTCTGGCGTATCTCCTATTCACGTGGATTTTTGACAGGAAACTGTTTATTTGTCTCCTTTAAAGTTGAGTTCCTGTTCTCGCAGCTACAGAGGCCATTTTTCTGGAGAAGGAAATAATGCTTCTGCCTGTGTCAACTTATATTTAAATGCAATTGACTTTCAGAATGAGCAAAGCCCTTCTGAAACATCAGTAGTCTTGAAGACATAGTTACTCGAGATGAATACAGAATAGGAGTATTTTGGAATAGGGAAGTTATCACATCCCACATAGTTTTAGGAGTAAACAGAGACACCAGCAGCAAATACTAGGGTCTTCCAAATACTCTGAAGATTCCTATATTCCGAGTGGATTTTTCACTGTTTGTAGATACACTGTGAATTGGGAAGAGGTGCCTCTCACACTGTTTTCCGAATGGTTTTTGATGCCCTTAGCTGATGGAAAAGAGGCAGGGATAGTCCTTTGTGTTATCCTTGGCTCTTCTGTCCTGAGATAGGGAACCTAGTGTTTTATTTGAAACCTTTTTGAGGAAAACATCTTTATGCTCCCATCCTCATTGAACAAGGTAGCAGATTTGAGTTTCCAGACAACAGTTAGAAATAAACTACTTATAATGCAGTGGCCCAAAGACTGCAACAGTTTTTACGGCAGTGTTGAGTGGGAACTATAGGTCTTGGTAAATGCCCAGGTCAGATCTCCCTTAAGGCAGTGAGTGCAGTCAGGTACCATACTCACAGAGTCCAGAACAGGACCTATCACGGCCACGGTGAGTGCTAAGATCTGGAGAGCTCACAGATAAGTGGGAACACATAACATATAGATATACTTCCCTTGTTCCCACAGCTCAACATCACATCTCAGTGGTGCAGCTCACAAAGTCCCGTGACTGGAGATGTTCAGGGAGTTTGCAAGGCACCCTCTCTTCCGTGGCCACACCGCAGAGTAAATTGTGTGAACTAAACAGGGCACAGTTCAGGCTCATACCATGTGACACATAACCATAAGCTATGTGAAGGTCACTCAGGGCTAATGGCTGGAGAATTACATAGTTTTTAGGTGCTGCTCCTTCTAGTACATCCACACTTGGATCATCCTGGTACTTGATAACTGAAATGTCTTTAAAGAGTCCATTATTGGTGCTTCCTGGGTTCTGTCTATCCTACAAGACAACCATCTGAAGACCCTGGACTATGTTGCATCCTCCACTGGGTCATCAAAGCACATGGGAGGCAATGTTCCAAACACAGCACTTTAGTTTTGGCTTTTGGGTCATTTCATTACATATCACTTTGTCCTATAGGCAGATAAACTGATTAATTCATAGACTGACTGATAGAAGACCGACAAGTTAAGGGCTTCACGCAGTGATGATGCAGGACTTTGTGAGATAACTTGAATGCCTCTACTTGTTTTAAACATCCTGTTCAACCCCTGGTTACTATGCTGAGGGAGACAGCAATGCAAAAGCATAGGTAAAGCAGGAAGGAAGTTTACAAAGCCATGCAGCAAAACCTGCAGCTTCACGGATCGCTTTCGGCAGAGCTAAGTTGATTGAGATGGCCCACCCAGAGGTGTCTGATGCAATCTGCTGTCCAGGAAAGAGATTATACGAAGAGGTTGCTCAAGATAGCAGAGCACTGGGAGTCAGTGACCCAGCAGGGCCCTTCCAGTTTAATATTCCAAAATTCTAAATTCCTAGGGCAGAATGCTTAAACTTTGGGAAGAAGGTTCACGCTCAGGAGGTGCTGTAATAGATAGACGCTTTGAAGCACTTCTGTATTTAAACATTGCCGTCCACCATGGAGGTAACCAGTTTGTAAGGATCAACAAGTCAGAGCGAGCGCTTCCCTCTCGGTGAACAACGCGGTTAGCTCTGCATTACAAGGTTTCACCAGTGCTTTTTAACTACTGGGTACTTTTCTAAATTGAAGACTGGTCAGCGAAATGAAAAGACAGAGACCCAGGCAGTATTCAGTTCATAAGTACCTGCCAATTTGTTTTGCAATTGCACTGTTATTTAAAAATGACAGTGCTGAATTAAAGAAAGTTTCAGCTGGGCATGGAACTTTGCAGCTCCACGGCAGATCTGCCAAAGCGCTCTATCTGCCAGCCCATAAAACATTTTGTGATCGAGCACGCCAACCTAAATTAACTGGATTTGAGGTCAAGCCGCATTCACAGCTGAATGCTCTGCAGACACCCTGGGAAGGAACAGCAGCAATACCCCCTATACCTGTAAAGCATATATTGGAAATAAATAAATAAACAAGCTGAAAAGGAAAAATCCACTCGGCCTTTTCGTGCTCTTTTTTATGAGGTTGACCGATATTTATTTGAAAGCTGTAAAACCACAAGTACTTGGCATCGGCCCCCTTCGATCGCAACATAGTTTAATGTAGGGCAGCGACATCATTTATCCGCTTTTATCAAAGTTAAAATTGGCCCTTTGAATCATTACATTTTTCTCTAAAATCCGTCTGTACATGGAGGTGCTGAGCCACCATTTCATATAGAAATATAAAAATATAATATATGTACACCCCTCCTCGTGTTTTCTTCCTTGGTTCATCAATATTGAGGATAGTCAATTGAAGCCAATAGACCAGCCACTGGCGAAAAATGACTGAAAGGTTGTCAGCATACGACATGACCACAGATGCAGCCCTTAGCCTCCTTCTGTCTTAGCTTGCAAAAACGTCTGCTTGCCTTCCAGCACACGCACAGGTACTGAAGCCTGATTAACATCTTTTAAATAGATTGAGATCATCATATAAACAGACCTTGTAAAATGCAGAGAATTATCATTATTCTACCAGGCCAAGTCCTGCCATCATTTCCATTTTCCACCAAGAGAAGAAAATTATCTTGGCTTCAACAGCAGTTTTGCCTCTCTAAAAGCTGAACAAAAACAGACTGAGAGAGAACTTTAGGATCTGTCCAGAGATTATTTATTCTTAGGACAGACAACTTGAACTAATGAATTTCCAATCTTGGCTTCAGATTGATCTATCAGCCAATTCAGTAGGCCACCTATAGCAGGCTGTCCAGTCTGCACAGCTATAAAACGTGAGGTGGCCTGTTTCTTTGTGCAAAGGAAGGACTATATAAATGCACTGGACCAAGGGACAGATAATCACTTGATTTGCAGCTGCTTAGTGCTTCTCCTCTTCAAAAATTGTCCTGGGCCATGGCTGATCTCAGTGGTCAAGAGCTCTTCCCATCTGGGTCTTTCCCGCTTCCAGCAGGGCAAAGAGCATGACCAAAGTGCATTTGTATTTCAGCTAGCACCAGGTCCGGAATAGCTCTTTTCTCAAGAAAATAATTGAATCTGAGAAACGATCTTCATTAGTGAATACCATTTCATCTAAGTAGTAGCACTGCTTTGTCAGCGGTGCTAGGATTTTAATGGAAATATTTCTGTTTCAAGACAAATTTTCCATACCCTGGTGGTTGGCATATGTAGTCCCAAATTCAAGTCACCCAGATTGAAACACAGTAAAGGTTTGGAATG
This sequence comes from Buceros rhinoceros silvestris, assembly GCF_000710305.1. NCBI lineage: Eukaryota > Metazoa > Chordata > Aves > Bucerotiformes > Bucerotidae > Buceros > Buceros rhinoceros. Next base: position 6,502 of record NW_010425102.1, on the reverse strand, counting down.
AAACCCATCGCGTCTGATTTGGGCAAGGCAGGAACTTGAAACCTAATTCCCTATGTGCCAAGCCAGTAACTCAACCATCAGGCTTTGGATCATATGTGTCTTGTCCATAGGCCAACCAACCCTGAAAGCAACTGTGGAAGGAATTTTCCAGACCAGCTCTAATCGCTGCAACAGGAAGCAAACTGGCTTTTGATTTCATGGTATCTGATTCTACAGCCTTGGATTTTTAAGAGCTGTCCAGTGCAAGCTTTATCGGTTGAAGACCTGGGTCTGTTAAGTGCTTTCCCCTCTCCCATCCTGAGAGACATGGGGAGTACTCTTGTTCTACAACATGTTCCCTGCACGACTTCCATTAGAGTAACTTGTACTACTCAGGTGGAATCAAGGGGTTTTTGCCTTTGTTGTTTAAGCTGGGTGCCCCACCCATTGAGTTTCAGTAATATATGAACTGCTTCAGTATGTTGGAAAATTGCCATTTTTCAAATCTTCGAGAAACACTGGAACATTTCTAGTAATATTGGAATACCTGATATTGCAAAAGTACAGCCATTAGAATGGTCAAAAATTACTGCTTATAGAGACATATTTATAGTTTCCATGTTTGTGTTTTCTAGCAGAAAGTAGGTCCTGCACAGCATGAACAGAAAATCATCACTGTGTCTGGGTGACTCATGTTTAAAAACGCTTCCATCCTAAATCCCTTTGTCCTTCTGGCTGAAGAATTAGTCAGAGAGATGCGCAGATTTATGACCTCCAGCTGCATTTCAACAGCACAGTGCATCTAACCTTGGAATAGGAGAGATTGGGAAAGTCACCCAGCTGATCTCTTGCATGAGGTTTCCAGGTACCAATGATTTTAGAGAGGCATGTGCTTTCCCTGCATATGCATCTTGCGTACAGACGTCAAGCCGCTGTTCAGATACTTCTTTTTCACTGTCTATCACTGCAAGCATGAGACTGATACCCACACTCATGCATACTTAGTGGCAAATGAGCACATTTAACACCACTGAAATTCTCAATATGTGTTTCATTAACCAATGACTAAAACAAGTACAAGAAATTCAAGCAAAAGATTAAAAACCTTTAGCTTATTGCAAGCTACATCCATTTTTCATAGTAAACCCTGCTGATAAGACCTAACATTTATCTCCTGTGAGAGATTTTGTTCA
>NW_010425102.1:3970-5244 GCF_000710305.1 Buceros rhinoceros silvestris | reverse complement strand
CAGGATAAGCAGAAATATCCCTTCGCCATCTAAGAATGAACAGCATTAGGTGAGATGTCTCAGTGACAGTGCCTGTCATCCTCTGTGCCACCTTAGAGTGGGAAAGATGGACAAATACTTTGTGCATAAGGGAGTGTCACTACTCAGTTAGTTCCTGCTTATCTGCCGGACTGGCTAAACAACCAGCTAATACACAAATGAAACAAAAGACCGTTAATTATTCACAAGCTATCTGGCTAAGGAAGACATAGTGCTGCTTCATGCAACCCTTTCTAGAGGGAGCAGCTGAAGCATCCCAACAGCCTCTCCAAAGTTTGACTCAGCTCACCTGGATATGAGGCACAAGCCAGGGCCATTGGATCCTTGCTTGCTGCAGGCTTCCTGTAGGACACAGGGAAGTGGAAAGTGCTGTAAAGTAGTACATTAATGGATCATTTCTTCTGTTGATTTTGCAAGGTGGCTCACCAGAAACTCCCAAACCCATCTAGAGTCTTATGAAAGCCCTGCAGCAGGATAGTCAACCAATATCACTACTGAGGTGAAAATGAAGTCCTTGAAGCTTCAAACTAAACATCTGGGACATGGTAGAGGGAGTTACCCTTTTGCTGAGACAACTTGACCCTCTTTTATTTAAAACCTTCCTCTCTGTGAGTCCCTGGGCAACAGCTTGGGAAATGGGGGTTGACATCACGGCCAGCTGGACATGTCATGATCTCTATGGGATCATCCCTGTCCAGAGTTACCTCTAGGCTTTTGAAAACATCTGTCCTTCTTGTAAGGTTGTGAACAAATCTTCTCATTGCTGAAAGGCTCGTAAGCTTCCTAGCTTTTTCTTATACAAAACAGGGTTATTCTAGTGATTCCCAGCAGCCTCTCCACTCCTGTAAAACTAGTCATACTCTCCAAGACAGCAGCAGAAGGACCCAGAAACACCCGAGAGTCTCAAAAACTCTAAGACTGTGTTGACCAATGTGGTTCTATGTTCACACTAACAATAAAGTGGACTTGTTTTTCCTCCAATAGCTGACTGTCTTGATTTCAAAGGTCAGCTACTTCCCCACACTCTGCCACATGTAGGCCCACATACCACATTGCTACCATGAGAAGATATCCGCTGACACGTCTGAAATATCAGCAGGCAGCATAAGTGAACAATCAAATAAAATATTTCCTCTCCTACACGAGACAACTACCAGTCAGAAGTAACTTCCCTGCCACCTACGTACTTCAGGTTCTCCTGCCTGTCCCCTTCTCCTTGCATGTCCCTCTTGTCA
>NW_010425102.1:1809-3851 GCF_000710305.1 Buceros rhinoceros silvestris | reverse complement strand
CTGCTTCCCCCTCAGTCCTTTGCAAGGAACACCTAACAAATCACTGTAGAGCTGCACAGGGCTGACTGGCAAATGGCACAGTCAAACTAGGAAGAATCGGCTGCAATGGAAAGAAACAATAAGTTTATTAGCAAAGGCTGGAATACCCTAAAAGTCACAGTAAGATTTAAGGCTACCCCAAAGCTTGCAACATACCTGGTCTGTTTTTACAATGAGCAGCTCTGAATGTCAAAAGAAAAATTGCGCTAGAAATTGAAAGGGCGGCCAGTAGCCAAGTGAGAATACACAGACACTTAACACTTCTTCATTAACAGCGAGGGCAGCAAAACTATAAAACAGTTATTGCTAGTTCATTGGGTTTACAGCACGGAGAAAACTGTGGCTTTTCTGTCAGAAAACAGCTGTTGAACAAAGGAGAAAGATGGAGTGATGTATGGGATTTCCTGAGTCTGCAGCAGCACAGCTGGAAGGCACTAAGATGGTGTGTCGCTGCACGGGGTCCGGACTGTACTGGAACAACCACCGTGCTCACTCAGAGACCACCACCTCTCCTGGGCAAGAAGCAGGGGAGAGCAACCGCAACAGCTCAGTGCTGCCGGGGAGGTGAGGAAGGCAGCCAGAGGTCTGAGTGGGAAGGAAACCAAGGGAAGTCAGCTGCCTGGGACGCAGGAGAAACAGAAGAGGCTGAACATGTCAACACAAATGAGGTGCTGGTGAAGAGGAGAGGACGGGGGAGGAGGGAAGGCATGGCCCAACAGCAGATCTCTGTAGCTGGCCAAGAAACAAATCCCAGCCATATATGCACCACATGGAGACAAGGAACAGGAACCAGGGAAAAGCACGGTCCCAGAAATATCGTGGGGGACATGCACAGGAATAGTTACCACGATGTAAAGTAGTGTGTGCATTTCCAGCCAGTCAGCTGCTCTCTGATTAGGGCTTGCCCACATGTGCAGAGCCTTTCCCACAGCCAGCACAGGTTAGCTGGCCCCATCTACATGAGAGGGAAACCACCCCCGCTTATCACAGGGTAAGAAAGTGCACATGGGTAGTGCTTGAGGAATTGTTCCACATGTTAGGTAATTACTTTGCCTGTGTTTCTCTATCTTGGGCTGTGTTACTGGTAAAAGCTTTTGTCAAAGGGGTGTAGCAGCCTGGAGAAAAGAGACTAACTCTGGACTCTAGCTACAGTCAGACAGGCTTAAAAACATTTTAAAAAACCCCAAACAACTCAAACACCTCCCAAAAAACCCCACCAAAACAGAACAGAACAGAAAAAATCCTTCCAGTCTTCAATGGCTTTTAGGGTCCTGGAAAAATAGCAGATAATCTGAAGAATCAGAAGAAAGGTTATAAACTATTGAAAGTACGAAGTCAGGCAAATAGTAGATCAGGACCAAGTCAGGGGGGTTTCATTTCAAGAATCTGAGCTACAATTTCATTATCCAGTTATAGTGTTGTTATTATTTGTGTTGATTTTAGTAGGCAGATGACCTCTTTATAAATTTTATCATATCCTTGCATTGTCCCGGTTAGCTGCTGCTGACAACATCTAGCCAAGGTGGCTAAATGTATAAATCAGTTCTTGACTTGATGGCCAATTATTTGAAAATATTTTGTATAAGAACTGTATGTGCAGAGAATGGGTAACTAAATTTAAAAAGATCTAGAATACTTCTAACCATTTCGTTGTGCTTTCAGGTTAAAACCAATTTTTTTTAAAAAGAGGAAAGAAAGAACAAACAGGATGGGGAATTAAAAACTAACATTAATCCAAACCCGTAGAGAGCAACATGTAACAGCTTGAGACAAGTAAAGCATGCAGCATTTGGCACTGAGCACTGTGCTAAAAAACAAGGAACATACACTTGAAAGCATTTCCAGATCTCCTAGCAAGCAAAAATACCCACTGCCCAGAGAAGGTCAGCTGAAAGAATCCCAGGCTGTAAGGCACGTTTCCTAAAGAAAGCTCTTAGCCAGCACCAGCTCTTTGAAAATGCAAGAGGTAACCCTGGAGCAGACCCCACTTTCAGCAGTACAGC
>NW_010425102.1:0-1727 GCF_000710305.1 Buceros rhinoceros silvestris | reverse complement strand
AGGAATGGTACCTAAACGCTCACAGACCGCTTACAGGTCGAATATTCCCTGCTGTTGTTTTTGACCCTTGCTAGCTGAGATTCAACGCTGCTGCTCATGGGCACTGTGAGTCTGTTCACAGCTCCCTCACCAAAGTGAGAACCTCGGCCAGGCTCTCTGAAAATTCAAGCTACCACGCACCTGGGTCCGATAAGGAGCAGCAGCCTTTCTTAGCCCTGGGATTCAGCCAGTCGGAGATACGGGCCAGACAACACCACAGGGAAGTGGCCCATAATGCTTCTGGGCTTTTGAATGCAAGCCTGACTTAGTGGCAAATCTCATATATTTCCGAGGCCCGACACGTGGGTTTGTATTTTGGTATGAAATAATAATGTTGGTATTGTTGGGTTCCATGTCAGAAAAATGAAATGCTCGGTTCGTTAGCAGCTAATGTAACGAGTTATGTGGTAGGAACAGTCGTCTTAATGACGGATGCAAAACCACTACTGAGATGATGTGGGGAACAAAACTTGTGCTGCTATGTGACTGCACTGCAAGAAACTCTTAGTACTGGATTCCCTTCACAAAAAGAAACCTGAAAAGACCCCACATTTGCCATCTTGTTTAACATGGCTAATATAGTTACTAGATGTGATTTCAAGTCAAGAAAATTTTTTTTCAAAGACTCTTCAGCTGCCACGCCAAAACGAGCTTAATGTTGGGCCAAACTGTGTCAGCAGAGATGGAGACACTATACTGAAGGAGCTTGCTACATTGAAGAAAATTTGATGCAAGGAAATTGCCTCAGAAGTGAAATCTCAAGACAGCCATTAGCTTTTGGTGATGGTCCCGTTGGCAATTACATAGCCAAGCAATAGTCAACACACACCAGATTTATCCAGGAGGAGTATTTTTTCGCCCACATTGTTGGCATTGTGGGTTTGAAATCTATGGCAACCAGGGGTATTGGCACAGGAACATGAGGATCTACAGCCCACCAGAACAATTCTGAGCATTTGCAGCCAGCTCCTGGGAGATTTACATGGCTCCTTTCTGGGATATTTGCTAGCCTCTCCCATCACATCCTCCTAGGGACACATAGGGCACAGAGTCTCTGAGAAATCTCTGGAGTTACCACTACTGCCAGAGAAATTCATCTGGCTCGCAGCATACCCGGGTGCTGACTCCAAGAAACTCTCAGGAGAAAGCGGGAAGCCAACACAGGTCTCTGCCATGAGAATACTTCTTGCAGTTTTGTTCTGCAGAAGCGGACCAAAGACAGCTATTTCAGGAAGCCACATGCTCATAGCTTCCTACTTTCCTAGGTGCTGCTCAGGACACGCAGACTTGCCTGGATGCATGGGCTGAGTATGCATGAGCATTAACCCAAGAACTGTCCATGAGTATTAAGAATTTTTCTGGTTATTGCAAGCTACAGCTTATTTAGTATCTTAAGATCATTGTGGCCCGCCAGGCTGAAAAGGTCAGGTGCCACTGACAGGGCTGAAAGAGCACCAATCAAAAGAAGCAAGCCTGAAGTTCTGTGGGCTGGCAGCGAAGCTAAGTTGTCCGCTTGGTGTTCATGCCAACTCTGGGCAAACTGGCATCTCCCATTGTGCAGCTGGCTGGGGAGCCACAGTCTGGAACTCCCTCCTCTGCATCTCAAAATGGGTTATAGCTTCAAACATGAGATTAAGCAAAAAAGACAGCAGCATCTTTACTCCAAAGGGCTCCACAGGGGATCCTGA
>NW_010425101.1:20530-24991 GCF_000710305.1 Buceros rhinoceros silvestris | reverse complement strand
TCCCCTGTTTGCCAGGACTGTTGGTAAATGATGGAAAGTGGCTTGGCGAGCACTTCTGCCAGCTCCCTCAGCACTCTCCGGTGGATCTTATCTGGCCCCATAGACTTCCGCACGTTCAAGCTGTGCAGCAGTTCACTTACCATTTCCTCTTGAAAGAAATCTCATGATGGAATAATCTAATAAGAGATATTTAGAAGGTGTTATTTTAAAACAAATTACTAAAAAGTGGATTTTTCCATCATGCTGTATTCTCCCAGTTTTTTTTTTCCTAAGGAAACTTTGCTAATGTACTAGCATGTGCATCTAGCAGTAGTGTCTAGCTTCATCCAAATTCGATAAAAGGCTATGGATTTTAAAGCGGTGTGGGGGTTTTTTTTTGGGGGGGGTGTTGGTTTTGTTTGTTTTTTGGATTTTTTTAGTGAGTTTTCCTTTTTTTTGAAAGCAGCAGGACAAGTTGAAGTCAGAAAGCTTTGGTCTGCTGAAGTATTAGCTAAAGTGTTAAACATCAAACAATCCATATGGGAGTGACATAAAATAAATGATTCATTTTCTGGATAATCTAGATTAGAGATCATAAAATAGCAGTCTGCAAACAGGCTTTGTTAGTTCTTGCATCCACAGCATTGCTTGGGTTTTGGTTTCTTTTTTATTGAGAAGGCTAGATGCCATGACTGCGAAGTTACTGAAGAATTAATTCAATAATTCTGTAACTTTGCTGTTAAAACATTTAATACCTTTCTGTCATCCACAGCTTTACAGGCAGAATACTAGCTCTTACTTTTTTTTTTTCTCCCCACTTACTTCTTGAACTGAAGGTATTGAATTCCTGATAGCCTCCAGGAGCAAGATGGAAATCCTTATAAAAATGTCTCCTAGCCTTGTTTAGCTCTTCATTGGCGTATATCAGGAAAAAAGTGGAAGACCTAAATTCCTTGCGGAACTCAAGCTCTTCCATTTAATTCACCTGGAAATACTGTTTCTGTGTGATCTGATCTTTGAGCATTCGTCTGCCTCCTCCCTTTTCCCTCCTGTTTCCAATTTATAGCTCCAGGTCATCTGTTACTGCTTTTTCGTGCAGCTGAGAAGGACAGTCTGTTGATATACCACATGCTGTCTGTTAAAAAAACAGCTTGTTTTTATGTCCCCACCAAGTTTTCTTTCAAGAAAATTGCCTAATTTCTATGTATCCATGAAATGCAGTTCGTGAGGATTTTTTTTTTTCCCCTGCTCCTCTCCTCCCTTGGAAAAGGAACATATCCAGAAGCAATGAGGAGGAGGAATGAGATGTGTACCTCGCTTCAGTTTCTTTTTAATTATACAGTAAGGGATTTAGTTGAGTAAACTCAACCTGAACCTATTTGTGAATTTTCCTTAAAACTGTAGATAAAGGTCTTAAAGGAGCTGTATCTTTTGCATTTTGTATATCGTCAGCGCATGAAGAGGAAGATGTTACAGCCAAGAGCTACTTAATAGACCGCGAGAACTGCATGACTCCTGTCATGTTGTGCGCCAGAAATTGTATAATTGTAGGTAAAGAGATTGATTACTTCAGCCTTTGGGGCTAGTAGCAAAACCTTCTGGATTTTAGAAAAAAAAGAAGCCCGTCAGATAGTCGTGTATGTCATGATCTTAATGTGGAAATGAAGGCAGAGGATGAGTAACATTCCTCCATTCCTTTTGCACAGACAGAACCTCTGGGAGCTGCGCTTTGCTGCTTTGGGGAGGGTAGAGAGTTGGGGTGGTGGTGTCTTTGAGACAACAGCCTACTCCGCTGAGCTTTCTATCTGAAGAGCCCTTTGCAAGGCATATTTGCAGCACAAATTCCGTCTTGCAAGGTATTTGACCAGGTGGGCAGTTTCCTTCCTCCCATGTTTGTAAGGTGGAGGAATGAATTACTAGTCACTAAATAGCTAAGGTGTTTTGCCTGTGGTGTCTATAGCTGGTGGTTGCCTATCCACTATGACTATCTAGAACAGGCTATTCAGTTGACTTCTGCTGAGCTGTTTGCAGTGCACCGGCTCCAGCCCTCCTAAAGCACAGTGCTCTGTGTTGCCTGTGTAGCTGGAAAATACAACAGCATCCAGTAGGTGTTCCCTGAAAGGCTCTTGAGCATTGCAAACTCTCCCTCAGGAATGTGGTGCTTCTCTCTCGTGTCTGAGGCTTCAACAGAGTTTTTGTAAAAATACTTTGTAATGTGAGCTAGAGTCCAGTGTTTGGGGTAGCTCTGGTCTGGCAGCACTGTCGCAGGCTAGGACCTTTGCAGCCATGACTGTCTTGATATTGATCAGCTACTGGAAATTATACGTTCACTGTTGCAGAATGTGTAAAGAATGCTGGCTGTCTAGCCTTCAGTTAGACAAAAAAATATCCTTCCAGTTCTTGAAATTCCGTATAAAATGCTGTAAAAATGTGCCATGCAAAAAGTTTTACCAGTTTAAAAATAAGATTGTCTTCTCCCCCTGCCCTCCTAGCCATCAAGAGAAGGAAAGTGGGGGAATGGATATTGAAAGATGTAGCTGTTGTAAAAATCTTAAAATAAAAGAAAAAAAGATTACACTGAAAAAAAATCTTTAGAAGTAATCTTCTCATTCAGGCAGTACAGAATTCCCTAGTGTCAAACTTGCCTCTTAAAGTCACTTGTTCAGGGCTTGCCAGATTGTTAGCAAATTCTTGTGCAAACTAGAACAATAAACATCTGAAGAGCTGTTTTGAATGGGGAGGAAATATGCTTCCTTATATACATGACTGCCAAGCTTGGTTTCCATCCACTCCTGCTGTCACAACTTCTTTTTGCTGCCAGTGTATTTGTATTGTCACATGTCACAGGGCTTATGCTTGGTTTATGGCTTTATTATTAGCAATGCCGGAACATCTGGGGCATCGTGTAAATGTAGAGCATTCATCAGTGTGCAGCATTAGAAGAATCCTGGATATTTAAGTAGGATTTGAGCTGATTATCCAGCAGAGGCAAGAAAAACATTCAACCTACTGCTGCCGGTATTGCCGGAGATGTACATGTTAGTGTCTGTAACAAAACTGAGTAGTAAACAGCAATGATGATTACTTAATCCATAGAGAGACAGGACTTCTTTATATATTTTAGTATCCTCTGTTGCGTTTCAGTTGAATAAGTCAGTGCTACTTTTGTGGAACATCATCTTCTCTGCCATAATTATCATTCCAGTTTTTTTTCCTCATATGTGAAATTGCTCCTTACCTTTTCTGAGTTCATTTATTCTCACAATGTTATGCATGTAGTGATAAAGTATCTGCTCATAACTTGGTTGTGTTTTGCCTGAGAAATCTTTTTAAGATGCCTTGCAATTAAAATGAACTATATTTCAACCTTATTTAACTTACTAAATGTATAATGATCCTCAGTTCAGCGAGTTGCACTGAATTTTCCTTGGACCTCTGTCTGGTTAGGTGGAGGAGAAATAAGAATAGCAAAAGTATTAATGGGAGGACAGAAGTGCACTTTATGTGCAAAATCCCCATAGAAACGGTATTTCCCCTTTTTTTCCCCTCTGTGTCTGTTACCATTTCTTAGTGAAAATTTTTGCTCGTGTAGTGACTTCATAGTCTGGAATATCAAAGCTGGGAAAGCATGTTTCATTTTCAAACTAGATTTAGTAATTTGCAAGTGCATCCAACTGACTTCAAGTAGTATCTTATATTGGAGAAATTTTTACTTAGCTCGGAGGCTTTTACAGATAATACCCTGGACTTGTAATAGAAAATGCTTATCAGAATAGTTTTGTTGAGAAGTTGCATTTTCTGGTTTTCATAGTTTATCGTATGGAAGTAGAAGAGAAATTATTTGTGGTATGGCAATGAAACGACATGTTCATGGAGGAAATCAGTAGAATGATTAGTTTCAGGACCTTTGCCATTGAGGATTTCAGTTTATCTTCTGCCTTGCATGCTGCATTTTTCTGTGTATGTATGTTTTTTTTTTTTCCCCAAACAAATTGGGATAGTTACTTCTACTTGAGCTTTAATATAGGTTTCTTTTTGTTTGTTTGGGTTTTATTTGGGAGAATGATTCACACAGAAAAGTGTGTATCTGTATATGAAAAGGTTGTGTGTGTTCATATGTGCATGTATAAAAGTTGTGGACACTGGCTTGGTCGCGAAGAAATGAGTTATTTGGAGTCCTCAGAAGCTTTGAAATAGTGATGTCCCTTTCAGGAGTTTTGATGATGCAATGAAGACTCTCTGGTGGATGACCCATTCTTTACTGGATGCTGGTTAGCCGAGCTCAGTATTGGCGTTTGTCGTTGCTGTAATGCAAGGTAGAAGTAATGTCTATTTGAGTTCACTTAGGGCCTCTATCAGTAATCTTGTAGCAGAAATCCAGTCTTCTACAGGTGGAATCATGGAATGGGTAAAATCATTGCTTTTCTGTCTGTAGATTCAAGTTTGATGTTGTTTTGATTTTACGTGTATTTCTTTGTAGGG
>NW_010425101.1:3047-20415 GCF_000710305.1 Buceros rhinoceros silvestris | reverse complement strand
CAATTTTTGTACTGCTTGCATTTCTTAGAACAGCCTTTCAATAGTGAATGTTTCTACATGAATGTTAAAAAAAAAAAAAAAAGTAGTATTAGTTTATTTGCCATCTGTTTTGCAAGACAGAGCAATGTCCCTGCAATGACATCAGTGTTTTTACTTTCTGGAGTGTTAGTGACAGGCAAATGCTTTTAAGTACTTTGAGTGTTATCACAATTTATCACTTCAGGGTCATCATTTAATCAGGAAATCTTAATGAAAACTTGTATTTATCATTTTAGTTACTTAAATGCAATATCCAGACCTCTTTGTCCCTTCCATGTGGAAGGGATGAAGTGTGAGGTTTTGACTCTGGAAGCGAGGTCAGCAGACACTTGTGAACGTGACGCTTTGAAATAGGCTGGTTGGTCAAGTGTCTCCCATTGAAATCTGGGAGCCCCGTGGCTCTTGTGGTAGTTCCATGGCTACTTCTGAGGCTCTCTGTGGAGGATCTGCTGTTTGACTGTGCCAGTTGTGCTGGACTCAGGCTTGAGATGAAACCCGTGAATAGGTTTGAAGAGCATGATCATGTGGGTTGATTGCTCTCTGGCCTGATGCTCCCTGTGCAGGGTCCTGAATTGTGTCGCCTGCTCCTCTCTGGCCTATGTGCCAGGTTGCAGTCCTGCCAGGTGGTCTGGTCTTTCTTTGAGGCAAGTTGTTCCTTATCCTGATTTGGGTCTTGGGGTGACCTGTCCCTTCTAACCTCAAAGGCTTCACCTAATGTTTCATTCTGAATTTATCGCATTGCTGTTGGGTTTCGAGGAAAAATCAACTGTTTTGCCTCAAATACCAAAGCTGTTATGAAGGAGTGGGTGGTTAAGAACATAAGAATGTCTCTGATGGAACCTAATCTCTAAAGTCACCTATTACTTTTAATGGGACAAGTACTGTTGTTGACATGCCTTAGGGTTGGTGTAGTTTTAAAAGTAGATTATTCTCCTTCACCAAGTATGCTGAGGGAACTCTTTGTGCTGCATGCACTGGTCCATGCAAAACTCACCCTAGATGGCTTTGTTTAGCATTACGGAAACTCAGCTTCGTTGTTTAGTATGTTGCACTGTGGATATTCACACCTCTCATTCATTATTTTGGTAATTAGTAACAGTGACTGTATTTTCTGGATATGTGGTGTATTTCTGGGGTTAGTGGTTAGACCACTCCAGAGCTACTCATAGTCGTTAGGAACTGCTTCTCCATCTTCCCTGGATGTTTTGAAAGCTGAGCCTGGCAAGTGTACTGGAGGTGTGGGGCTCATGAGGCAAGAGAGCTTTGCTTCCATTACAGGAGGAAGCACCTCTTGGGATGGAATGAAACCCATTTGGGGTGCCCATATGCCTCCTTCCCTCCAGCTGTTTCCAGTCGTGGGAAATGGAAGAAGGTTCCCAGAAGATGCTCCTCTACTGCCCTTTCAAAACTGATGACCTGTGGGTTTGGAAGATATTCTTGCTGGCTCTGGGTTCAGTTTTGAGATGGGAATAATTTGAAATAGATGCGTTTGCTCAGTTTACCTGGCAAGAGATGAACCCAATGAGTAGGTACTCTCCACTCCTCCCCTTTCTCCTCCTCCCCCTATTGCACTGCTTTTGGGGGGAACAGCTGAATAAAATACATAGGTAGGCAATTTTGAGTTACTCAGCTTGGTAGGTTTTTCAGTATATGTAGATGTAGATCACTGATAGCTACTGAGGTCAGTGGTACCACTTGCATGTGGGAAATCTGTGAAGGTATTTCCTAAAGTATTCTTTGTGATGAGAACAGCAGGAAGAGGAGATGGAGTAGAAGTAATGATCTGTAGAAAAAATGGAAATAGGAAAAAAACTTGGAAACAGAAGTCTCACTTTTGTTCTAAGATTTATCTTTTTTCTTTTTGAATTCTTTTCAAAATGAATTATAAAAATCTAAGTTGTTAAACAAGGAAACTAAACGTATTTATTTCATTTTGAGGGGATCTCAATGACCATAAACAAGGACTTCGACCCACAGCCTGTTCATGGAAATACAGCTTGATGTAAGAGGCCCAGAAGACAATTTTATTTTTAAGATAGTACGCATAACTGCCATAGGTAAACATCTTATGTTGAAGATATTTGAAAAAAAAATCTGCTATCAAATACAAATCTCTCTGATTAATTTCTGGCAATCTGAAATAGCGTACTAGCATTTATTTGGGACCCGTCAAATTGAATAGTATTTTCAAATTACTTGATTTTAGTGTGAGGAGGGCTGGTTCTACTCCCATGAGTGTATGTTACAGGTGGAGAGACTTGCACGTTACCTTTTTCCTTTCCTTGTTTTCTCTCCCCACATACTTTCTGCCAGTACAGCTTGTGGGTGTGATTGATCAAATTATGAGAGGTTCAGGTTTTGATTGGTTCTTTCAGACAGATTTAGCACATAGGGTCTGGTTGGTTGGTGTTTTTTTTGTTGTGGGTTTTTTTTTTTTTTTTTAACGTGCAGAGGCTGAGAAGGATCAGGAGTCCAAGGACAGGTGAGTTGTCTATGATCAGGAAGAGAAGCATGGAGCAGGAAGAGGAAATGGGACATGAAAAAAGCAGTAAGTGGCTCTGCCACAATAGCTATGTACCTGGACATGAAGCAGTCTTGCATGTTGGAATGTCTTGAAAGATGCCAAGATAACTCCTTGCGTTAGTGAGTTATTGAATGTAATGAGGCAATAATTTAAGTATAGATGCAGTACAGTTGTTGACAAGTTTCTTCTCTTTCTTTTTTTTCTTCTGCAGATATTCCTGAAATACCCGAAAGCATCTCATTCTGCAGAGCACTACAGGTAGCAGATTTCAGTGGGAATCCACTGACTAGGTAACTTCTGCCTTCTTCTTAGTACTTGTCATACCAGAATTTCAATCTTGCTGTAACAATTACCATTTTAAATAAGCCCTTAAAAATTGTGATCTAGTGTCTCTATGAAATGTTGCCAGCAGAGTCTGTCTCTGGCAGGGGCTGCAGCAAAAGTTCAGATTTAGTAAGTGATGTCCATCTTTCCTGGGAGAGGATGGAATTCATTAGCCAGCCAGGAGAAGTGTAAGTCTGATTGTCTCAAGTAATTTTTATTCTCTTCTTAGATGCATAGGAAAACCATGCTCGCCGTTGGGAGAGATAAGGCAATGGTTAGCCTGAATGCATTGGCACAAACCCAGGTTTTGGGCCTGATGGTTTGGAATAGACTTTAGATCAGCCGATGCAGATAATGGCTTTTACTAATGATTAAAACTTGGACTAGTGTTTCACCACCCTCCCATCAATTGGGACACAGTGACATGCAGTAACATGTGGCAAAAACGCACTGCACGTGTTGGTGGCTCCTACTGCTGCTGCCGGTCTGCATTCTGATGAGCTAGTTTTGAGGTTTACGCACACTTTTAGTATGGAAGAAGAGTTTTGTTTACATTTCTCTGTTCCATTTGCTGAAGAATTTGGCATTTATATAGTGAAATGGGACCAGAGATATCAAGGAAGGGGTGATCTGCTAGTTAAGGCCTTTGAATAGTATTTGGAGAACTGTTTCCTAAACAAGCTGGTGCCACAGAGCTCCTTTGTGATGCTGACCGAGTCACAGTATTCACAGTGGGGCTCACTGATCAGCTTTGCTTTGCACTGAGATGGGCTAGGCGAACTTGCGTGATTAGCTGTGTGGCTGGGGTAGAGGGGTGCTAATGAACAGGAGAGTATCTGTGATACCGTAAGTTGCTCCAGTGTTTTTGCAAGATGGCTTCTCTCATGTGGGCAGCTGTGATTCTTCAGAAGTGTGCTTTGAGTATCACCCATAGTGCATCCTAAGTTCTCTAGAAAGTCACACCTCTAAGCATTGCAGGGACACTTGCGATCTTATTCCCTGTGCCTCTATAGCCTATTTATATAGCAAGGATAATAATACCACAAAAACGAGCTAAAGCAAACTGAAGCGGAACTGATCTTTGGATACACAAGTGGTGAGGGTCACAGAACAGCTTTTTCCCAGGCTTCAGTGTGCAGTACATAAATCTCAGAGGTATTGAAATAAAAATAGTCTATAGTAGTGTGCTAGTTATCCTTCTCCATTTTGTGTGCTGAATAAGGCCTGGGGCCCAAGTAATGTGTTTCTTTAAACAGTAGTTGTAATGCACAGCTACAGCTGAGAAGAATTAACAGAAGGGTTGAAAGGCTTTTTAATGGTGTTGAAAAGATCTCATAACTCTTTGTTGACAATTTAAGGGAATTTTAAAAATTCCTGATAAAGTGGCTCTGCAGTGTATACGTATCCTGGAAAACATCATTCCAAGCAGTTTTCCTGAGAAAACATAGATACCAGAAACTGTTTACACACAGTTGCTGGGGATTTTCTGTAATGAAATGCCTCAGTTTTACCTCTGTAATAGCTTGTAGGTTTTGGCACTAATTTGCCCAAGCAGAGTGGGAAAGTCTAGTAGCGATATCCTTTTCTCTGTGATACCCTGGAACTTTTTTTAGCCATTGATTCTTGTCCTTATTTCCTCTAAGCTTAAAAGCCGGTCAGAGATCTTCCCAATCAATGTCCTACCACTAATAGCGTATGTTACCTCATTGTCAAACTTAATAATTGATGTACTTGCAGCATTAAAAGTGGCTGTCAGACCATTTTTTCAGCTGTTTAGATGATTTCAGGTTTATATTAATAAAAAGCAGACACATTTCTTGTAGATTTTTAGACTGGAAATCCACTATATGAACAGAATAGTTCTAGTTGGAAGCAAGCTACAATGATTACCTGGTCCAACTACCTGTCCTCTTCACAGCCCACCAAAAGATAATTGGACCATTTAATTCCAGTCTTAAACCTCTTAGAGCCTAAACAGTAATGAATGGTCACAGTGAAGCTCCTATTTTGGAGATACTGAGCATGTTCTGTTAATAAGGTCCAGAAAATTACAAGCAGTGCAGTATGGAGTTGAGCACATGAAAAGTCCCCCCTGCTTCCCATTGAGCGCAATTGTATTTGCCTGTAGGTGTGTGGTTCCTTCTTGCTGGTTGCCACGGCACATACCATGTGCTTTGAGCTGTGTGATGGGGAGAGCAGGAACCAGACTAAATGCTCTACCTTGGGCTTAGGTTGCATGCTTTGGGAGTCAAACAGAAGTCAGACGCTTGGGCCAGGGTCTTCTCCTCTACCTCATTGCCTCTTTTACCCCACCCTCTCTCTAAGTGCAACTGCAAAGTGAGCTGCTTGGTGCAACCCAGCTCGCAGTGAGCAGTGAGTGGTATAGGAGTCTATCTCTGTGAGTGGAGGGGAAGCTGAACCTCACAGAAGACCTTCTGGGTGATGGACCAAAGGCTTTGGGAGCTTCGGGAGTGTTTTGCATATGGCTGCATTTTATAGTTTAAGAAGAGAGGGTTTACATGCTGTTGTGCTGTGAAACAGTATATGTGAAATGCTGTTTCAAGTGAAAGGCTGTCTTTGCAGTGAACAGACTGTTTCTTCAAAAAGCAGCAACTGAAGAGCATCCTTGCAGTTGATACAAAATGGCCGTGCTGTAAGCACATATGTAACTGAAACTCGAATAAAAATTATTGGTTTAATTATCTTACTGTCTAGGTGATACAGGGAAATAATAGAAAAAAGTTGGGTTTTTTTAATGTCTGATTATTTTGAATTTGTTAAGGTGCTTAAAATATTCTCAAGCCCTAATTTTTAAAATTGCAAATTGGGGGCAGGGAGGAGAGGGGCTGAGACTCTGTTCTTTGACGCAGAGAAACTTTAAGTCATACTTACTTTCTTTTTTTCTTACTATGATCCTTAGAATTCTCTGAGAGTCATGCTGGAGTCTGGACATCCCTCCCTCTGTGTGTATTTGCTAAATAGACTTCTGTGTTCCACTACGTGTTCTCTTTTCCAGTATGTATTACAAGAGTGTGAATAATTCTGCTGAAAGTCCTTGATTTGAATTCATATCTCCATAGGTTGCCCGAAAGCTTTCCTGAATTACAGAATCTAACATGTCTTTCAGTAAATGACATCTCTCTGCAAGCACTACCTGAAAACATTGGGAAGTAAGTTTTTTACGCTTTATTACTATCTTAATTTGTTTTCTCTTTATTGTTATACCTATTGTATAAATGACTTGCGTAATTGCATGTAATATGCCTATACTGTTATTTACGGGTCTGCACTTGTATTTTGTGTTCTTTACAGTCTGAGTGATCTGTGTAAGAAAAATCCCTTTGCATTAGCACTTGACATTATGATGCTAACACAGAATCCGAAGTATGTGTGTGTATATGTCAGCTCTGTTCTCCAGGATTTGGAGTAACTTGGAATTTTAGATGCAAAATTAAAAAGGTGTTTGATGCAGATCTGACCTTTTATTTTCCTTCAGTAGACAGTAGACTGTTGATCCATTAAGCTTGCAGCTTAGCTCAGAACCAGACAAGCTCAAAACAAGAACGGGTGGCTAAAAGCTGGCTGTGATCAGAAAATTAGATCATGAAATTAGGAAGTTCATAATTATAGGAGCACTCTGGTTCTGAAAAATCCTCCAGTGGGAGCCGTGGAGATGTAAACTCACAGAAGACTCTTAAGATGAATTTTGATAATCTTTTAAGATGCATTTGTTAACTCTGGAAAGTAGTGCAGGGTTGCAAGGACAGACTTCCAAAGTGCAACATGTGGAAAGTAAAGTGAACATTCTTTATCTGTCTCATTTTGACTGAAATGAACATCCATACTTCCAGAAGGAAAGTCTCTCTCCTCTTAGCAGAGAGAAGGGTATCCCTTCCAATTTGAAAGGAGAAGAGGTAATTCCATGTCTGCTCCCTTGAATATCTGAGGGTGGATGTCCTGGTTCAGATCAAAGGCTTATCTAGCCCAGCTTCCTTCTACAGCTGCACTAAGTAGATGCCTAGTGCGGTTTAGGAAGAAATGCATGTGTTTGATAAATCCTCTTTTCATCCCCTGACTTTTTTTGGTTGAGAGGATTTCCTGAGCTTTGGATTTTGGTTTCTCTAATTGGTAGCCCATAATGAGTCTCTCTTTCACATACTTGTCCAGTTTCTCCTTGAACTTATGTAGACATCTTTAGTATTCTTTCCTGGCAAATTAGCAGCATGGGTCTGTCACCCATTGCATTGATTTGTAGTTGGCTCTACCTACCTTGCCCATGATCCTTGATATTGGAAGAGGCAGGGAGCAGCTGATCCCTGCCAGCTTGATCTGCTATCAGTGCCGTTGCAGTTTGCTACCGTACCTCCAGGTGCTTTTATCCAGGTGCTTTTTTCCAAGCTGAAGAGTCTAACTTGTAGCTACAGGAATAGTCTTCACAAGACTTAAGATATCTGTGTTTTAACTCAGAAAAGTTACAGTTTGTTACCATTGCTGGAAAACATACCATTTTAGAGAATTTGAAACTACTTGTGGTACCTGATTGTTCTCTATCTTCTCTCCCCACCAACCCCACTTACTTTCTTTTAACCTGCACATGCTTTAACGGTTACCTTCTCCAAATAGTTGTTCTAAGTTGCTGTGCACTGAATGAACCACTTTTGTCTTTCTTCTGAAAGCTACAGTAACTCAGATGTTAAGTCATGAGTATCAGTAGAGGCCTATTAATCTTGGACATCCTTTCATAAGGGGAATATTTCTAACATGGGTTCTTTGGGGAGTCAGTATAGTCCCTAACAGTAAAAAACCCAACTGTTTCTAAACAGAGGAGTCCTCCAGATCAGATCTTATTATTAAGAGCTCCTGCAGCGCAGTCAAGTTCAGACCAGTATTGCTTTAGCCACTTCCCATTGGTATGAATGAAGCTGTCAGCTGGCACTGCTCCAGCAGCAACAGAACTGGAAACCTTCCGCAAGCTCTGACAGGTACAGCTGATGTGTGCCCAGTGACTATGACAAAGGCTTACCTAAAAATTGCATGGGCTGGGACTTCTGTGGCATTCTTCCTTTTCTGTAGAAGTTCACAGATTTTTTCACGCAGCTTTTCACAGTACTGGCAGCTAAGAACAGACTTGTTCAGACTTTGTGGTTACTGCAAACCAAGTCCAAAAATTTGGGATCCTGCCTGCTTCTGCAAACGAATACAAGAAACCTGACAAGCTGAAACTATTCCCAAAGCATGAGGTGGACTGCTGCTTTGCAGGCAGTAGCGAGCGGAAGGTTGTTAGCTTCTCTGAGAGGTTACTGGCTATTGTGGCTCTGCCTTCTTGCTCGTGCTGCTGAGTAGTGATAGCCTCTGTTTTGGAGCAAATGACTAGAAACAACTTGGATTAAAATGGGGATACCAGACATTTGTAGAGGTGTCAATACATGAGGCTGTGCAGGAATAAGGGTAAAATTTTTCCTGTTAATGATCCAAAGCAATCCAGGGAAGTGCTCTGATGCTATTTCAGCCCAAAGTGAGCTGCTGCTGCAGGACAGAACAGTGTAGCCTATCCTCCCTCAAAATCTGTATCCAACCCCTGATGCTGAAGCTGAAAATCAGTGGCCCTCACTTGCTTTGGGAAGAGCCGTATGCTTCTCCCGGTGGTTTTGGTGAGTTATCCTGGAGGGCTAGACCTCCATTCAAGTCTGTCAGGCGTGCGTTGATCTGGGAAGTGCTCCCAGGTTAGCTATCTAGAATATGAATAGTGTAGTTTTGCAAAAACACTTGAATCTCATTAGTAGAAATTTCTCCTATCAGGTTTATGCTCAAAGAAGCAGAGACAAATGGGAGTTGTTGGGACTGTTGTCTTTGGCTCATCAGGTATTCACGATGAGTGGGAATATAGCAGTTGGGAACTCTATGGTAAGCTTGGGCTAAAGATGCGTACCTTCCAACTCAAAAGAATATTAATGTAACATGAGGAAAACTCACGAGGTGTCCACCCAAAATGTAACTGTTCCTGAAGTCTGTTGGGGAATGTCTTGGCAACAGAGAGAAAGGGATCCTGTTTAGTTCCAGCTGGAAATTCTTGGGAGGTCTAGTTGGTTGCCAGTTAGACCTGCAACCTGAAATCCTTATGGGTCACTTACCTCTGAAAGTGAATTTTATCAACTTTTTAGCATTAGCTGTATTAGATTTTTTCTTTTTTTTTTTTTTTTCCCCAGACTGGCTACCAAGTAGCAAGTGCAGCTCTCTCTCTCTTTTTTTTTTTTTTTTGTTCACAAAATTTTCATCATTTACTGCAAGTGAATTTGATGGTGCAGCTGACTACCTTGTGTTTGTTAAAAGCAATGAAATGCTCTGTGGCTTATCCAAAGGTTGCCTGCTTGGGCTTTTTGTTCACTTTTCTGTTCTTTTCTCTCTGCATTTGCTGGGACCTAAAAAATGTTAGGAGTTAAAAATAAGGTAATGTTAATTGTGTCTCCCTAGCTGAAGAGACCAAGTAAGGCTCTTAGAGGTGTTTGGATATGTTTGCAAATGCCTTACTGGAGTTTCTGCATGCTTTGGATAATAATCCATGGTGCAATTTGATCGAATAGGCTGTACCTGTGTGTGCTGTGCGGGATTTGTCAAATAGTGAGCAGACAAATACATACTGGTGATTTATTCTGCTACAGTTGGGCTTGTTTGGGGAAAAACTTGAAGTCCTTGTGCTTGCTGCCAGTCTTCTGGCCACTGGAGGATGTGGAAACTTAGGAAAATGCATCCTAAATTCTTACGATCTTATATTCTAGTCTGGGAAATTGCCTAATACAGCCGGTGAAATCGCTATTTCATCTTCATGTAGTACAGTGATCAGTAAGTACTTAGTGTCCCCATTTTATTTTTTTTAAGTTGCCTTCTTAAAATCTTGTGGCACTGCAAATTTGCCCCACTGTCTTAAGTAAGGAAAGAAACAAAAGTAATGGCAAGTATTTTTCCGAACGGTAATACTTTGAAAGTTAGTTTGGAAGTTCTTCCTAATGGCAGATAATAGACTTAAATTGCTTTGTGGTGAACCCTTAGTAGAAGTGTGTCTTCCTCCTGAATTCAGATATCCAGTCCGTTTTCCACACGGTCTGATGTGTAAGGCAAATGCTAATGGTAGAATTGCTGTTAATATTTTTACTGTGCCGTTAAGAATTATTCTGTGTAGACCTTTCATATTTTTCTGTTTCTTTGTGTTGCCAAAAGGAGTATTTTTAAGGGTCCTAACTGGATGTTTGAAGAACATAGGCAAGGCCTCCCCTGAACCTTTTGTCTTTCTGCTCGTTGTGCGTAGCCACGGTCAGTGTATGCCAGCTTTCTTCTCTGTGACCACTTGAATCTGCTTATCTAGTGCTGGTATATGTTGAAAGTTTCCCCTTGTTGGATGAAGCATTCCTCGTTCAGGCTCATGGATTGTTTTAGGGCGTACTGGAAAGATGAGCGACAAACTGCTGTAGAACTTCATATCAGACTACATTTCTTAATATTACCAGTGTTAGTTTTTGAGTTGTTTCTTCTGGTTTGTGTTCTCATGACTCGTGGTGTGGTTGCTATATGGAGAAAAACAGTGAATACTAATGCGTGTGAGGTATTTTAGCTAATAATTAGGTGGGTGCAACTTGGAGCAGAAGTTGTCCTGTTGGCTAGTTGAACCGTTTGGAGAAGCAAGTTACACAATTTAAGCTGTGAATGGGAGTGCCTTTTACAGTGCTTCTCAGGCTAATGAGGGCAACTCTTAATTTTCTTGCCTATTCTGCAGGACTGTGTGTGTCTGTAGAGCTGCCCAGCGAGCAAGCATAACCTGTCCTCCCAGTGTGGGTAGCATTTAGGAATTTCCACTTGCTTCCAGGATTTTTCTTCAATGCTTCCATATTCATGTAACTCCCTAAACACAGGGCATGACTTTTTCCTTAAATTCAAAACTTGTATGTAGGGGCATTTTGGTAAATTAGGGTGTTTGTCTGAAAGGCTTCCAAGGGCATACCTTACAGTACTATGAATAATCCAGTGTCTGTCTGTCCCCAGCACCTTCTCTGTCCCTATGTGTTCGTTCTGTAGCATTGGCTTCAGGGTTAGTTCCCCACCTCTGTGATGTTGACTTTTTACCAGCAAAGATTTGGGAATTCAGAGATCCATACTGTGCTCTAGTGGCTTACCATCTAGAAAGAAAGATTGTGTCAGCTTTGTATGTTTATTTATTTATTTGTGGTTCTTAGGCTTGAACAAAGTCCAGGTACCTTCTTGGAAAGCCTTTTATGTGTGTCTCTGATGTTTAATCTAGCATCAGACTGTCAGATGGGTGCTTCACGAGGAATTGGCTCTAGCCAAAACCACAATCCTTTCAGCATGAAATGTGTATTTGAAAAAGACAGTTATCTGTCAGACTCTGCAGGGACATCAAAATCAAGTTTCTTTAACAGCTGAAGCAAAGCACAGAGCTTTACTACTCTGCTTTAAATTATAGTTTAAGACCTCCTGCCCATCAGCATGCCAAGCATCTAACTCATATCCAGTTTTTAGCTTTTACCATTTCTATTTTTTTTAATGCAGTCTTGTCTGTGCCTGAAAAAAGGTAAAGATTACCTTTTTTTTTTTTTTTTTGGATGCCAGGGTTTGAAGTATGAGATTATTACTGACTGGTAGGTAGTGTTTTGGACGTTCCCTGTCTGAATTCTAGCATGGTGAATAAAAAAGCTTTCCTCTGCCATATGGAGAGCAACCCTCCCCCACCCGCCGCCCTGAAAAAAAATGCACAGAGGGTTTCCTACTTGGACGTGATCTCCAAATTCTGGGGATTCCATGAAAGACCATAGTAATAACATGATTTGTAGTATCCCCTCTATTCACAGCATTCCTCTTCCGGCCTTCCCCCCCTTTTTTTTTTCCAGAGAACTGCACAGTCAGTGATGCAAAAAAGTAGAATAGCTTTATTTAGCTTTAGAAACTTTTGATGTTGGGAGGGGTGAATTTCTTTAGATGAGAAGGATATTATTCTGATGCTGATGACTGATGAGTCTGGTTTACCCCCAAGCTGCAAGCAGGCTGAATGGATCTGTGGACCTTACTACTGAAAGGGAATTATCAGGTAAGCAGAGAAATTTTCCTCTTCACATCTGCAGCTAGCAGGTAGACTGGTGAAATAAGCATTTCATTATGACAGTGAACATAACGAAACGAACAGAGCAAATGTTACTGCATTTAGGAGCATTGTTTTGCAGATTTGTTAGAGGTATGCTTTTCAAGTATTGTGGAACCGCTAATATCCAGAGATTTTATGTTAGAGAAACAAAGTTACTGAGTGCGGTGGCTTTTTATATGTGTGTATGTTTAATTCTAGAGTTTTTGAAGTTTTCAGCAACTTCTGAACTTTGGTCTGAATAGGAGTAGCTGTAGGATAAAAGACCTTCAAAGGCAATGATGATGTGTTCAGTGCAAATGATCCAGAAGCGCATCAGAATGGCATGCTTATTCTGATAATGGATTCCTGAGCAGTCCTTGAATGTGTTGGTTTTTTTTTTTCCTTTGTGTTTGCTAGGATGCCTCATGTGTAGATTACACATCTGATGGCATCACACAGAATGAAAAATGCTCTTAAAATTGTGTGGAACAACACAATGTAATTCTGTTTCAAGGTTTAGCATAATAATGTCTGCTTAAAACACAGTCTTACACGATCTGAGAAGAGTGATAGGGACGTTTATCTTACGCATACGTAGAAGGAGGACTGTAGGTGGTCTGGCTAGGCTGATGTAAATAGTATTAAAAAGCTTGCACTCTGGCTTATCTGAATTTAGTATGACAAGTAATATTTACAGAGTTTGAGTAGCTACAGCATTCAGTGTTAATCACAGCTGTTTGCTAAATGGCAAAACTGAATGTTAAGGAACTCGAAAATTTATTTCAGTAACACTGTCTAACAATGTAGTGTGGAATGCAGTGCCATCTGGCCTTTAAATAAGAGATGCTGTATCTTGTATGTTACACAAGAAATAAATATTTAACATATTTAGCAATATTTTTTTGAAATAAAGTAATTCCAAGGTGGAAGATTGATGTCGTGTGAGTGAAGTAGAAGATATTTTGCAAATGAAATCTTGTTGTAATAGTGAATTGGTTTAGCCTCCCCAAGCTGTTTCAGTAATCTTGATAAGCAAATTGGAGAATGTTCAGTTAAAGCATTCAAAAGTGAGCAGACTGAGCTGTAATGACATGTCTGTCTCTTCTTAATGATGTCCTTTGAAGGTCATTAGGGAGTTCAGTGTTCCTGTCAGTTTGGACCATGCTTATTTCTGTGTGTTAGGGAGAGAGAGAATAGAACTGATCTCAGCAACTTGAAAACCAGGCTTGTGTAGAAAACATAATTAGCAGCTTAGAATACCTCTGTTACATATTTAGGGAATTCCTTGTCCATAAACTGTAGAGCTTCCCTCTGTTTCTGAAGTTTGGATGTAACTTGTACTACTGACCATCTGTTTAGTTTTTCCTCCAGTTAGTAGCTGATAAGATACTAATGTTTTTTTTTTATCCTCCTGTTTTCACTTGCGGGATATGTAGATTTTTACAAGCTGGTTAATGGAACCGACAGTTCAATTCAAGTAACTGACTGTGCAACTGCTCTTCCTCTGTATTTCAGTATCTTTGCTGTTTCAGTCTAGGATGACAAAATCAACTCCACTTCCTTTTATGCCTATTTAAAATCAGTCTTCCAGGAATGGAATATTTTCCCTCCATAATTCGTGGCCCATTTCTCCCAGATCTGTAGAAGACATCAAGTATTAGGAACATAATCCTTCCAGATTTTCTTACTAGAATGCTGCCCTGCTTGTCAAACTCCAGAAGTGGACTGCAAAGGGAAGCCTTATGTGCCTTTCTCTTGCACATTGTACACCTAAACTTGAGAGACAAGCATAGTGTTTAACTTAGATGCAAGTTACTTCAAGTTGCATTGCCTCCAAAAAGGAGGAGTGGGAATGCTCTCAAAGATGACGTCAAAACTAAATTTAGTTACCTTGCTTTGCACTTGTTTTTACAGCTTCTCTTATATTTTGAGGTAGAACCATAGGACTTTGCGTGCATGGAGATAGTTTGCTTTAAAATAGATAAGTGCCCTCATTGAAGAAATTAATATTTCTGGCTCACATATGAGTTTCTGTGATTAGTAGCTAAAAATTTGCAAAAATTCTTCTCCCATGTTGCATGAAGTGGCATAAGGTCTCTCTCTTTAAATTCTATCAAACTAAATTTACAAAAGTTCATTAGTGCTCTTCTTTATCATTCACACTGTAAAACAGGTTTGGGTAACCAAATGGTTAAAGCTGACATTTGGGGGGAAAAAAATTGCTTTAAGCTTAAGGTAGCCTTTTTGGAGAAATAATCTGGAGAAAAGGAAACTAACTACAATTCTGTACTATTTGTAGGTTACCATATAATGGATATGAATTCTAAGGTTCTTTCATGATAACCTTCTATAATTATAAGCCAGCATTAAGCAGTAGTTGGAAGCAAAATAAGCATGTAGTGTTGAACCTTTTAAAAAAGAGAGCAAAATGCATACTGGGAGTGTATAGTCCACAAACTACATGGTGACATGTCAACAGAACCTTCAGGAAGCGTAATCCTTCCCTATAAGGCTAATACTGCTTTTGTTGTGTTGGAAATGTCTTTACACCAAAAATCCATATGGATCTGGTTCTTCAGATGTGGAGGAAGGATATGGTACTGGCAGGTATACTAACTGTGCGTGGGTGAAATAAGGCAGTCTCAGGGAAGAACTGAAGTGGTAGTTAACTCTGGAAAGGGGTGCATGCTACGGAAGCTGTTGCAACCAACCAAGTTTAAGCACCTAATTTAATAGAATTGTAGAGTGTTTTGGGTTGGAAGGGACCCTCAAAGATCATCTAATCCAACCTTCTTCTTGTGGACAGAGACATCTTTCACTAGATCTGGTTGCTCAGAGTCCCATCCATCCCGACCTTGAGGGATGGGACCTTCCAGGGATGGAACATCTCCAGCCTCTCTGGGTGGCCTGTCTCACCATCCTCATCATAAAAAAAATTGCCTTTTTTCATATCCAACCTAAACCTAATGTCTTTCAGTTTAAACCATAATCCCTTGTTGTGCCACTACAGGCCCTGGTAAAAAAGTCACTCTCCATCTTTCTTATAAACCCTTCATTGCAGTTTTGCTTTCTCTCTCTCTCAAATGTATATTGCAATGCTGCAATAAGGTCTTCACAGAGCCTTCTCTTCTCTAGGCTGAACAACTCCAACTCTCTGAGCCTTTTCTCATGGAAGGGGTGTTCAGCCCTCTCGCCATTTTTGTGGCCCTTCTCTGAATCCATGCCTTTCTTGTGCTGGCTACCTCAGAGCTGGACACAGCACTGAGGTAGGGTCTCATGAGAGCAGAGTAGAGGGAGAGAATTACGTCCCTCAGACCTGCTGCCCACACTGCTGTTGATGCAGCCCAGGATTTGATAGGTATAGCAGTTGGAGTTTGGAGTCTGATTTTTTTTCAGTCTCTTTCTGCAGTCAGTGCTATAGTCAATTAAGAGAAGGTGAGAAAATGAGGCGTATTTTAGGAGTGATATGGAAGAGGAGCCTATCCCAAAGGTATGTGCTGTACCTTCAAATACTTATGGTCTAAGGAAGTGGCATTTTGAGAGCTGGCTAGTGACTGATTAACTCTCTCATTTCCTCGGGGGGGAGAAAAAGCCTGTCAAATGTCAGGTTCCCAGTGAATTGTTGGTCTGAGCTAGAATCCTTGTCAGATGGGAGTGGCTTAATAGGATTCTGTCAGATGAGTGACTAGTCTTCTAACTGGTGTGTCCTGGGACAGGGTCATACATATTACTGGTAGTTTCAGTTGGGCAGTGGGGATGTGCTGTAACGTCTTCAAATATGGCTAGTTCTAGGCACTTTGTATGCTGTTGGCAGAGTACCACAGTTATGTTTTGATCTCTTGGAAGACCCCTGATAAGAGGATTCCTTTTCTGCACAAAAAAGAAAATGAGTTGCTGAGTTTAAAGTCCTTTCCTTCCCAATGTAGTGTCACGGTGAATGTTCCAAGGTGTATGTGCTGTGTAGAGCTGCAGGGACTGTCGTCATCAAAGTAACAGTACTCTTCAGTTGCTGGCCAAGTGAACTGAAGTCCTTCAGAACTGGTGGAAATGACCAGAAATAGACTTCATATCTCACTTCTGTATGCTGTCTCTTTTGAATTGTGTTCTGTAGCCATTGCTACTGCTGCATAAAAAAATGTAATACTGGACCAAATTCAGAATCTCTGTGTTCTCACTTCAGCTGTCCTTATATTGTAGGGCCTTCCTTTGTTCTGTATGTTCTCCTGTCTTCCTGTCTTTCTTCTACTTGCAGTCTTACAAACATGAGGAAACTTCCCATCTGGAAAGGGTGCAGATGGGGCCATGCATTTCTGCAGGTGCTTTAGATCTTCATCTTTTTCAGCTTTGTTTCCCTAAGCCTGATTTCTTGTCTGCACACTCAGCTGTGCAGTACTCCTGACATAAGGTCAAAATGTGTGACTTTTATTATTCAAATACGAGAAGGCTGTTGTCCATTTGCTATTGACTGAGCACCTTTAGCTTTTATATTAGGCCTTTTATCATCTCTCTTCATTTTTTCCCTAGCTTTATCCACATTTCTCTTTCCATCTTTGTATTTTTAACTTCATTTTTGTAAGAAAATAGTTTGTCTTACTATGCTTTTCCTAAAAAGCCTTTGCTAGTGTGCCCTAAGAGTTTGGGGGTTCCCAGTCCTATTGGAGGGACTGGGGTAAAAATAGGATATATGTAGTGATGTCATCTTAAAGCTGTTTTTCTGTCCCCTTAAACCAGAGGAATGGTACAGCATGAATAAATATATCTACCTTGTACTGAAAATGACATTTTTAGCCATGCTGTAGCTTTAAATTCAACTTGTTTTCACCCTTACATGAGAAATCATCTGGAATGCTGAGAGGGATAACTTTGTAATTATTTCAGATACTGCATCCACTGTCTGGTTTGGCTGTTGCCTTGTGCTCGGTAATTTCATGCACATACTTAGTTTGAGGTGGGTGTGGTAGCTTTTGCTGTGAGAAATACTACAATATTAATGCTTTTCACAAGCATCTGTGAAATACTTTCTTACGATGGTAGTCTTGGAAAAGTACTTAGGTTTGGGTGGGTTTTTTTGGTCTTGGTTCTTTTATTTCTCCTTTAGAATGCAGATGGTATTTGCTTGTATGTTTTCTGTTGTTTTCAAAGAGGGAAGCGAGGACTGTTTGTCTGTGGTGGAGAGCAACCTGCAATGCTCAGTGGTGCTTTTGTGTTTCTAAATGCAATTGGTGATCAGCTGCTGATGGAACTGTGTCTCCTGCCTGAGTAGACTAGATTGCAGTTGCCTTTGTGTTTTATGGATTGAAACAGGTAACCCCCCATGACTGGTTTTGTCTCCTAGGTGAAGATTAGGATTAGGG
>NW_010425101.1:0-2960 GCF_000710305.1 Buceros rhinoceros silvestris | reverse complement strand
GGAAAGACTCTGAGGCTGTTAAAGTGTGGCTTGCTTTACTTCCTTTGAGAGACTTCACAAAGACTCTTGACTAACAGTGTACCTGTAAAATTAAGGGCAGAGGGAAAAGAAGAAAATATTTCATTTAGTATGTTGTGCAAAATCTCTATTTGTAGTCGAGAAGAGGAAGAATTACTCCTTCTGGAGAGAATGTGTTATTGAATCATAAAACACGTTTGAAAAATAACAAGAAATGCAGGATTTTTCTTGCAAATTACTCAAAATCCTGTTTCTTAATGTACCTTAAAACCCCAAAATGTTAGTGAGCATACAGTATCTTATGAACTTGTTGGTAAAGCTCTACGTCTGCTCTGTAATTTATCAGAAACCGGTGCTTCAGTGCATCAGCATACCTTTTATATGATGATATTTTATACGGTAACTGTCACATTTTCTCATTTTAAATTGCATCCCAGGCTTGCTGGGAGCCACTCCTGTAACTAGATGAAATTTAAGATAATGTCAGTCCTGTCATTTTCTGGCCTCTCTTTCAAATGGATCCACCTTAAACATAGTACTTAAATCTGATGGGTCAGCTTTGCCAGGATAAACTTCATAGGCTTAGTCTCTATTTTACCTTACTTACTGAAAGCTTCTTTTTGCCTACTGGTGTGTGCTTACATTGGGTTTGTTCTCCAGGCCGCCATTACTGGACTGGCTCCGTCCGCCCTGTTCCCAGGTTTGTGATGTCTGGAGGTAGAGCAGCGACTCTTTCATGGGCACCCCCTTGCCGTGGGGAAGGAGCTTGTGTGCCCTTGTGAGGTTGAGAGCTGTGCTGGTGGTGGCATGTGCCTCTGGTGGGGTCTCCCAAGCCAGACAGGTCTCAACTGAAGGGTCAGACAAAGTGTGTCCACAGGCAGGATGGGCTCTCTGGCCTTCGGGCAACTGTCCTAGGAGGAGGACAACTCTGACTCCAAACCTGGGCAAATGGAGCTCGTTTAGCCTTGTAAGGCATCCATCATCTAAGAGGATACTATAGCCAAACCTATGACCTGAGGACTTTGCTGTCACCATCCAAGCTCTCCAGGCCCTGGCAGATGAACCTCAGGTGTAAAGAGTGGAGCCAGTTCCGCGCACGCTGGTGCCTCCCCTAAAAAACCCACCGCGCAGGCCCGAAGGGTGCACTCATCGCTTGCAGTGAGCGTGGGAAAAGCCCTTCCCAGATCTTCGTTTGTAAAGCCAAGCCATGATGATGATGATGACATTGGGTTTGGAGTCAAGACCTTGGAAGAAGAAAGAAGACCATATTAAAAGGGTGGAGGGGAATGCGTCTTTGTTTTGTTGCAGGGTAGAGTTAGTTGTGAGTGTTCTTGTGGATGTAGAGCTCACAGTGGTGGGTGACCTGTAGAATAACACATTTTCTTCTCCAGAAAGCTGTGTTGTTAGAGATGGAAACGTATTCCTGTAGGTAGCTGACTCCCATAAGAAGAGAACCTAGCCTGGGATTGTGATTGGCCACAGACAGTCTCAGAAATGCATGGTACATGGTTGGATGCAAGGACAACTGTTGGTGGCAACAAGGGCACAGCTACCCAGTAAGTCTGCCCAAGCCAGCAGCGCTATGGAGTACAGGTGCCTTCCTTGCACCTTCTTGGCAGTTGAACTGGCCCAGGTGTTTAAGGGGATTTATTCTATGTTGGATTAGGGTTCTGTGTTACTCTTTTACCGGGTTATTTTTAAGCAGGATCGATTTCTTGAGCTGATTCACTAGCCTGCCCCAGTTAATGGTATGATGAGTCTGGTTAAGATGGTAGTTCAAGTACTTGCTGTTGAACATCGTTTTGCTGACACAGATTTCCATTCAACCACAGCCAAAGTGGTGTCTGATGTAAGAAGAGAAATTAAGAGATTGCACCATTTTACTCATTAACACTTCAGCATGATGGGGAGGGAGATAAGTAGATGTGGTGTGATCTGTAAACACAGGATTACAAGGCAGTTTGGTGGTGTGCACAACCTTTTTCTATTCTCTTGATAAAAGTGAATCATGAGCCTCCCCTAATAGCAGCTTGAGAAGAAAGGGCAAAATTCAAAGGAAGTTTGGAATAGGTTTCTAGAAAACCGGTAAACAAAAATGTAATGGCAGTTTGTGGGTGGCAATGTGAGTAAGAGCAGACCTACATTCCTCTTGGAGAGAAACAGTTCTCCATCACCCCTTCCCTCTCCCCCTCCACTGATTTTGTTTCTGTGAGGATGTTGGATACCATGTCCCATGTTGATCTGTGTTCTATAGTACTAAAATTTCTAAAGTGAGAGTTTACTCTTGTGTTGTTGGAATGATGCTGTCCTTATTACCTTGTTTCTGTCAAATGATTTTGAGTGGAAGTACAGAATCACAGAATCATTTTGTTGGAAGAGACTTTTAAGATCATCAAGTCCAACCGTTCATCCTGCACTGCCAGGTCACCACTCAACCATGTCCCTCAGCACCAAATCCACATGTCTTTTAAACACCTCCGAGGATGGTGACTCCACCAGCTCCCTGGGCAGCCTGTTCCAATGCTTTACCACCCTTTCTGTAAAGAAATTTCTCCTAATATCCATCCTAAATCTCTGCTGGTTGCAACTTGGGGCCAGTTCCTCTTGTCCTATTGCTTGTTACTTAGGAGAACAGATTGACTCCCACCTCCCCACAACCTCCTTTCAGGTAGTTGTAGGGGGTGATGAGGTCTCTCCTGAGCCTCCTTGTCTCGAGGCTTAACAACCCCAGTTCCCTCAGCTGCCTCTCATAGGTCTTGTTCTCCAACCCCCTCAACAGCTTCATTGCCCTTCTCTGGACTTGTTCCAGCACCAGAAGGTCCTTCTTGTAGTGAGGGGTAGCTGAGTTATTCTCACTTATCTTCTAATTGAATTTGTAATAGACTTCTACTAAAATATCTTCAACTATGATATGTTTTAACGGCAATATATAATATATATAT
>NW_010425100.1:108189-120861 GCF_000710305.1 Buceros rhinoceros silvestris | reverse complement strand
CAAGGGCTAACAGGAAAATACCCGAGTTCCTGTGCTCAGTCCAGGAGAAAAAAGTGCACCTCTGGCACTGGTGAAGTGTTACAGTCCTAAACTACTTCTTGGTGCTGCTAAGACAATCCTTTTGCTCTTGAATAGTGTTAACTGTCCCATTACAATTACAATAAAACCCATTTGTTAACAAATGTGTGCTTGGGTCTTGTCTAAATCTCCCTCTCAGTAGACAAGAAGGGTCCAGGTGGTCAGAGCAACCCTGTGTAAGAACCTTCTCTTGGAGGGTGGTGTCACGCTGAGTGGCTTTACACTGGGTAATGGTTCGGCAGGAGCTGATGGCTCTTCGGTGTTCATGCCTTTACGCAGCTACTTGACCAACTTCGGTGCTACCAGCTTGTCCTTACCCATTACCTGCTCCAGCAGTGTTTGGCCTCCCTTCCGCAGCAGCGTCCTGCTCAGCCTTCCTTGCTGCGCTAGGTTTGATGGAGGTCCCTTTGAAAAACAGCTGAAAGCCAGTAGAATTCACACCTTTCCACGTAACACCAAATCACAGCTGCCCTGTGGGGTGCTTCTCCTTTGGACCTCTTCCACCCAGACAATGTTTCTATCAGCAACTCCAGTGATGGAAGCCTTAAACCAGCACTGCAGTGAGATGTGCCGATCTCCCAGCAAATATGTTTGCTCCCAACAGGGCTTCCGTAACCTTCAGAATGTCAGCAGCTTTGTGCTGTTGAAGGGAGAACGTGGCATTTCCATTTCCATAGGAAGGACCGGAATAAGTCATCCCTTGGGATGATGTGTCAGGAAATATCCCTTGCTGTGTGTCAGGAAAACGGAGCAACAGGCTGGTGATAGCACAAGTGTCTGTCAGGGTTAGGTCTTAATTATATTTAAAGCTATCCATTAATGGGCATTAATGGCATATTCTTGCTTTTAATTCTGCAAATTATTAGACTTCAGAGCACTGCCAGCAATTCTGAAATAGCATTTTTAATGTAAAGACCATTTTAATGACTGAATGAGCTAATCTGCCCGTGCACGTGAGTAAGTCTTTGTGCATTCTTGTTGGTCCCGGTATGTCACAAGCAGTAATACGTGATAACTGGCTTAAACTTGTGCTGGGGCTGAGGGACAGGTACTTTTCTGTATTTTCTTATGATTTTTCTTCCAACAATTCTTTTGGCCTGGAGCAGCCTTCAGCTCTCAGCAAGCATTTGAAATTCCTCTAAGCTTTATGGTTTTAGTGATATGCCACAAATCTTGCTAATTCCGATGCACGTAGACTGTTAAGATGCTTTTATTCAGTACAACCGGACGTTTTGGAAGAGCACTTAATGTCATTAAAGTCACTTACCTCTTTTTTCCCGGTTGAAAAGTAGCTTCAAAATACTGACAGCTTGTTTCAATTGTCACAGGTATCTGAGGGCAGAAGTGAATCCTCTGACCTCTGTGGATTAAGGTTCCACTTGCCGTGTTTATTTGCAAAGTGAGCAAAATTAGAAGCCTTTTTTTTTCTTTCTTTTTTTAAAATAGAACTTGGCTCTTCTGTTTGGTGGGAAATATTTTCACGTTTAATATTCAATGTGAAAATACAATGAATCTTGTTTCCTTTTACAGTTAAATGTAGATTTTGCTTCACCCTTCATTCAAAGGTCCCTGTTTGAGTGCTCTGTAGGAGGTGTTAGGATTTAGCCTCGTTAGCTCACGGTTTCAGTGGCTTCCACTGATGTTAAAAAATGGCATTGAGAAGTACCTAAGGGAAGTGAACCAGTCCTCGCTGTTCAACTCCAGAAATACCTGGCTTGTGAACATGCTCACCTCCAGGTTTGGTGCTCTAACTCAATCTGTTTCTCAGGGAAATGCAGAATTCTCTTATTTTTCCACTGGCCTCGTGTGTCCACACATATGGATTTGGGAATCTGTCCCCAAGGGTAGTGTCTTCAGAGCCCTTCTTAGAGCCCAAATGTCTCCTGCTGCTCGTGTTTAAAACCCTTCTGGAAGGAAAGAAAGGAAGAAAAAGGTGTAATTTGGCTCTGTGCTTCCCTGGTGAGAATTAATGCGATTTGCTAATGCATGAAAATGTCTTTACTGGGATTTTATCACATAATAAAGGTTGAGCTGATAAGTCGGTGAAACCACTGAGAGCTCTGTGGAGTAAGAAGCACATGTTCACTATCTTACTAAAAACTCTAACAGAGCAGTTTTCAGGAGTGAGCCAGGTCTGTGAGATTGGTGCCACCCCACTGCTCCAGGACTGATCCCACCACCTTTTCCTCGCAGGGGAGCCTCACCTGCTCCAGCCACAGCGGAACGTGCTGGGAACACTCGGTCTTACACTGACTGCGACTGGAGGTGCTCATGGTGGCAGTTAGGGGTTCTGGTGGGTTGGATAATTTGGTCGTTACAAAGCTGTGACGCATGGGTGGTCTAAATTGGTCACTAACTCCCGGCTGTTCTGTCAGTGATATTTACTGGTGCATGTAGCTTTCAGCAAGCTAATAATGTCTTAATAAAAATCTGTTTTATGGCCAAGAACTGAAATGTAAGAGCTGTTACGTAGCCGAAGTTACTTATTCTCCTCCAGTTTAGACAATGGGAAACTTACCCGTTTCTGAAATTCCACAACAGACGAGCTGGTTTTTAATTTTTAATTGTTTTTTAATATAAAGGTTGTGAAGTGAGGTGAAAAGTCTGGAGGAGACCTACTGTGTTCTGCTCACACTAAGTGTAATAGACAGGAGATGGGGCTTTTTATTCCCAGCTGTGCTCTGGCTCCCCACTGTGCACGGAAGGCTCCGGGAGCTGATGTCGTGGTATAACCCCAGCCAGCAGCTGAGCACCACACCGCTCCCTCACTCTCCTCCCTCCTGAAGGGGTTGGGGGAGAGAATCAGGGAAAAAACAAGAAGTAAAGATAAAGACAGTTTAATAGCACCAAAAAGGAAGGAAAATTAATAATAATAATAATAAAGTACACGGAACAAGAGATGCACTATACAATTGCTCACCAGCTGATGCCCAGCCAATCCCCCAGCTGTGGTGCCCCCCAGCCAGCTCCCCCCAGTTTATATACTGGGTGTGATGTCATAAGGTATGGAACACCCCTTTGGGTCAGCTGGCCCGCTGTGTCCCCTCCCAGTTCCTTGCACCCCCCAGCCTCCGCTGGCAGGGCAGTGTGAGAAGCTGGAAGGTCCTTGACTTAATATAAATGTTGCTTAGCGACAACTAAAACAACGTTACTCTCATCCTAAATCTGAACCAGCTACCAGGAAGAAAATTAGCTTTATTGCAGCCCAGACCAGGAGAGCTGATTTGAGCATCACTTTTTCCATGCAGGCAAAGTAGGTAATAATTAAAAATAAAAGTCAGTGATGTTTCATGTGCTACACTGGGCCTCTCTTTGGATCGTTACTGGATGAAATTAATAAGTATTTATACTACTCTCTAGGAGACAAAATCCCAGGATTTTTAGTGAAATAAATCAATGACACAAGGGCTCTGTCAGCATTCTGTTGTAAATACAGGGAACTGACTACTTGGAATACATCGGTGCTTTCCTGAAGTCAAAATCCTGAAGGTTTTGACCAGCTCTGGAGTGCATCACTTTAATAAAAATGGTTCTGTGATACAGTTAAGAAAAAATTGCTGTTGAGATGTATGTAATTACCCTGAGGAACTAGAAACAAAAAAGTAGCTGTTCCCAAGAGCAAGGACTCATCTTTTTAATCAATTTACACATTTCACTTTGTAACCCTTATGACTGCCATTCTGGAGTACGATTAAACTGATGGCAGAGCAGTTGCATTTATGCAGAAGCAGGTCGGAAGTGAAGATAGCACAGGTAACACCAGCTTAAGGAACGGGCGTTAGACTGGAGCTGTTCCCAGCTGAGAGAATGCGGTTATGGGAGGTGTTAGGTGTGTAAGCTCATAACTGTCCCAGGTGTTACACAATTTCTTAACAGGTTCGTGAAGCTGTAAAGCCTTCTCTGCATCTCATTTGTGGGAGCAGACAGTAGGTTCTTCCTGTCTTCTTGTCACTAAATTGGCCTGGGAACTGCTGCCCTCTTGAACCGGTAAGGAGGTAGATGCAGAGGTTCTTCCCTGCTGCCTGTGCTGCAGAGCAGGTGTTTTCTTGGCCATCCTGTGGTTGGTACGTGTGGACTATGAACCGGGAAGCTGTAAAAAGCTGTTGCTATCAGTTTGATGTGGAGACTGGATTTCAGGGTTCTTGCCTCAGAACCTGTACAAACACCCGCCCACAAGCACCCTCCAACCCCTCTCCCCCACCCCCCAAAAGAAATTGTTCCTAACATCCAACCTCAATCTCCCCTGGTGCAACTTGAGGCAAAAACACTGAGACAAAAATATTGAAGCTATGGCTAAAATTGCAATAGAAAAGTGGAATATTTAGTACAGGACAGTTTTCCTGTGACTGCCCACATTGTCAGTTAATAGAGGTATAATGTATATTCCAGCTTGCCCTTATGTAAGGGGAACAACTGGCTTTGCCTATCAAGGATCACTCTAGTATTACACAAGGGTGGCACAAGGAGTATGAACCATTAGGCCTATGGCTTCATTTTTGAATGGTGCAACTCTGGAGTAACTGGAGGATAAAGTAGAAAAGACAGCTAGAATTAAGACTTTTCACTAATCAGGCTATAATTAAGATTTATTTATTTTTGGGCTGTCTTTGCTAGGTTCTGGGAGCGCTGGGATGGAAAGAGAGAATTCCTTTTGTAGTTTCAACATGCTGGGTACATCTGGGAAATCTTTTAAGTGTAGGTCATTATCCTACTGGTCCATTTGGGTGGTCAAGCTATGAGCCAAGCACATTTGCATCAGAAAGTTCAGTTAAAGTTCCTGAGAATTGTGTCAGAAATTCTCTTAAAGTCTTAAAGGTCTGTGGTGTGTAACATCTCAAAGTAATCGTCTTCACAAAACATTGGAGAACTTGGCTACTGTGGCTGTGAAATGGCCTGATTTTTCTCCAGTAGGTTGTGACCTACTCGAGGTAAAGAGGGAAATGGATCCTCTGTTATAAATATGTTCAGCGTTCCTCTGTGCTTACTCTGGAACAGGATAAAACAAAGTTGTTAAACGGAGCTGTAAAGATAAAGCACTCTAGATAAGAAACAGGCCTCTAGTCCTCAGAAGAGCTGGATTGCGTCATGAGGGTTGAATGTGTGTCAGCTGTGACCAGGTAAAAAGATCCAAAATGAAAGGTGAAAGGGACCGGTGACGTTTGAACGTATTCTGGAATAAGTGGAAGTGCTGTGCTAGAGGGCAAAGGTGATGTGTGATCATCCAGCAGGAAGACTTACGGATGTCCAGAGCCTACCAGAGGCAGAAAAGTCTGCCCGTTCCCTGTTCTCAGTGACCCACCTGCCACGGATAGGAGACGTTAACTGAACTGAGCCATCACACCCTCGTCTCTCAAAACCAGCTTTTGCAAGTCAGAATTGGAAACCTGATGTCTAGTTTGCTCTCCGTGGTCCACGCAGTTGGGTGAAAGAAACCCCATAGAAATGTTGGTTGGAAGGAATCTCTGGAGGTCATCTAGCCCAGTCTGCTGCCAAAGGGGGACTAGTGC
Organism: Buceros rhinoceros silvestris; assembly: GCF_000710305.1. NCBI lineage: Eukaryota > Metazoa > Chordata > Aves > Bucerotiformes > Bucerotidae > Buceros > Buceros rhinoceros. The sequence continues at coordinate 115,276 of NW_010425100.1, read as the reverse complement.
CACTCCTGGATCTGGCCAGTCATGGCTTTGTTAGCCGAGTCTGGAAAGCTTCCACGGATGGAGATGCCACCATCTCTCTGGGTAGGTTGCTCTGGTGTTGCACCACTCTCCTAGTGTGAACTTTGTGAAGAAACCAAGTATTCAGGCACTGAACAAAAGAGATTATGGTGCAGGACATGAAGAAGGATTATGATATCCTCTGTGAAGGCTATTTAACTTGTCTTCTAAGGGGTCATATTGGGGCTGGAGTAGGGGAGGAAGGATGAAGTAGGTAACCTGGAACTATTTAAATATTCTACTTTGAACAATTTTTTTCCCCCCATAGAATAAATATATTACGGCAGTGTTTCTGTTTAACAACACTGCACATTTCAACTGTATGAATAAGGCTAAAGGGTGTTACTGCAAATGCCTTTTACAATGATATTACTACTATTAAGTTTAAATATGAACAGATGAATTTGTGCCATTGGAACAAAGTTATACTGAATTATGTTAGACTGATCCAGAGAGCTTTGTTATAGCATGTCTTCATCACATGCGTGTGAGAAAAGTTGGGCGCTCAGTTTTAAGTAAAACCAAAGATACCGTAATATTATCGTAACATTTGATCCCATTATATATATGAATAAATAACTCTGGTAGAATGCAGAATGGACTTCAGCAAAGATCTCTGCTTCTGGTGTAAAAAGAAATACGGGAATCCACTGATGACAAACAAGTGACTTCAGTGAAAGAACAACTCTGTTAGTACAGGTATTTTTCCTGGAGAGGTGGCAGTAAGTCCCTTTCACCTAGGAAACTAAAGTTTCAGTAGTTCTAAATCAGATGGAGAGAAAGAAAAAGGTGAAAAACATTTGGTTTGTGTGTGTGTGTTGATTTCTTATCTGTGTGCTAAAGTATTTAAATACGGTGCTCAAAACCCATACTTTTGTCAGGAACTCTTGATTTCAGACCATGGTTTCAATCTCTCTGCGTAGCTTGGGGGTAACTGCGAGCCAGGAGACACTGTTAGCTGACAAATCATGACGGTCTCTTGACGTGTGGTTGAGTCTCAGAACGAGCCAGTCTGCGAAGGCTGAAGAAAATGTCATTGTTACAGGTTTCTTTGGTGCTTTCAACTCATTCTGGACTTCATGACATGGAACACTTGGGAATATAAAGCGTAGAGATGAAATCTCTGGTGCAAAAGCAAATGACCCTGCTTCTAGACCCTTCATCTTTTCTGTTGTAAAGGAACATCATCCTGAACTAAAAGATCACATCTATGGTTAATGACAAATGAATTAACCAAAACTCAGTTTTCTAACATGACTGAAGTCCATGTTTCCTAATGAAAATATTTCCGTTTTTCCGTAAGCGTATGCACCCACAGGTGATGTGTTTTCTTTTCTGCAACAGAGATGAGCTTATCAATTATTTTCAGATTGAGTCAGAAGATTAAAAAAAAAATCCGTTTCCAAAGCATTGAAGCATCATGGAAAGGAGAAAACTAAAATTGCATCAATTTTTGTGTTTTAAATCTGTGAGTATTCAATTCCTTTCTTTTTGTAGATTTTTGTAAAGAACGCAAACAACTTGGCGGAGGAGGGGTTGGGGAAGGTGGGTCTTTGGTTGGACTGAAAGGCGAGGTGGTGTTCCACGTGGCACACACAGAGCTGAATGCCTCCTCAGTGTGTGAAGCACAGAGCAACTCCCAGCTGCCAGTAAGGTCGTATGAAAGTGCTCATAGGCACCATCTGGTGCTTACATGGTTTTTAAATGAATTCTGAGCTGTTCCTTACTGATGCTAGAAAATACCTCGTGCACCAGAAGAGGAATCTGGGAAAATGTGTAAGCTTGAGAGAGGACTTCTCACAAGGAAATTTAAGTTGGTTTTAGAGGTTTAAAGGAGTTGTTAAGGTTAGGTAACTGTGTTTTGGTAAGGAAAAAGGCAGATTTTTACCTTCAAGATAAGGGAAACCAGATAATTTTTTGCCTCTCTCTGTGCTGAAGGTAAGTAGGGGAGGGAAGTCCAAGTGGTTTTCATTGGCAGGGTGCCAGTAGTAAGAGGAAAGGAAATCCTTTTAGTTCCTGAAGGGACTTGGAGGAGGTGGGACTTGGAGGAGGTGGGACTTGGAGGAAGTGAAACTTGAATTTAGTTTTGTGACTGAATTCAGTAGGAGAAACTGAATTGTTTTCTCACATGAGATTGAGTTTTAGGGATGAAAAGGACCATGCAGTTGCTTCTTTCCCCTCCCTGCTTTTCTCCATGAAGAAGCTTCTGAAAAGCTTGTCCTCTTGATCATGGCAAGGTAGTCCTTTCCTCAGGCCGTTCAGCGTACAATGGCTATGTATGATATATATGAGATATTTGTGTGCACATACATACACTATTTCTGAATTATATATTCAGAAACAAACATGTAGTTCATTATATGGACCTGACAGGAGAGCTCACTTATTGATGATGTGTTGTGTCCTGGGCTAGGATGTTTTCAGTAGGAAGGAACAGTGGCTGATGGTAGAATTTCCAGTAGATTATTGCCCACAAAGCCTCAAAGACTTGCTCCATGAGCCACTGGATCTTGATAGTCTGATAGAAATAAAATTCTGAAACTGTTCTGCTTGTACATGTTGAGGAGCTGCTCTGCTAGTGCTCACCTGAACGTGCTTTCCCAGTCTAACGTGAGAGGTGGACCAGCTGACGAGTACGAAGGTACTGACTTCAGGGCAACGGCAGGGCAGCTGCCGAAGGAACTCTGGTGCCATACGCAGCAAGAAGCCACCTAGAGCAGGGGCAGGGAGCAGCTGCTGGAATACCTGGGCTTTTGTGACTAGAGTTTATAGAAAGATTTCCTTTGGGGGGAACTGTGTAGTGAAGGCTGTAGAGATTCTGTTGGTTTGGTTTGGTTTTTACTTAGTTTGGGTGATTCTCAGAAGGATGTTCCTTAACTGTACTCGCAGTTTCTTACCCTGCTGTCTGGAGAAGCTCTACTCATAGCAGTGAAAGGTTCTTCTGGTCACTATGAGGACAGATAATCAGTGATGCTCATTTTGTTGATGCTGAAGTTGATAAATGTAATTCTTATTGGAATGGTAGATAACACCTGCTGAAGGAATGTGTTAATAAATGTTCTACCTAGTGTGGACCATCAAGTCAGTGTTTATTCATACGTATGGCTTTGTATACAAGTGATGTTAGAAGAATATAGTCATGCTGTTATTTCCACATGCACGTTAATCAACGACTAAGTCAATCCTCCATTATTTCTTTCCCCATGGTATCCTATTTTTCTTACTCACATATCTTCCCAAGCTCAATATGCAGAATAAGAAGCAACTGTTACGTGTATGAATTTGTAACTGCAAGGTAGTAAACATAGCTAACATTTCTGTAGGAAGTATTTAATAATGTGCCTGTACTGACTCATCTCCCTTCTTTTCATGCTCTTGATCATTGATTCCTAATCGGATTTTCATTTCTGCCGCATTTTCCCACAGATAAACAAAATCTGTGAGAATGCCCAGTGGTTTTAACACCTGCTTTACTGGGCTTTTCAGATGTGTGGGTTATGTATTGTTTCTGGAGTGGTTGTGTGTAAACCTATGCCAGGGGAAAAGTCCTGAAACTGGAAACAAACTGGAGGTGGCAGAATCACCCTTGCAGGGAAGTACCAAAATGCAGCTTTTCAGAACAGAGGAGTTATAATAGACTGTGAGCTGTTAGTCTTTTTTCTTTTTACTAATTGTTGGTTGCAGGCTTTTTGTGTATCTGTGTCAGTTCTTTGGAAAGTTTAGAGGCAAAAATAGTTGTTAGTGTAGTCTGAGGCCAAACTAAGCCTTTTATCCTTTTATCGAAGTATTTGTAATGGAACTATCATTTGCATTTTTCATGTCTTTGCTTTGTAAAGTGTGAACAACGCTTTTCATTGCCTTCTTACACTTTCCCATGAGCTCCTATGGATCTGAACCATAGACTGACTTAGGCTGGAAGAAACCTTTGGCAATCATCTCACTAAATAACAGTCCCACTCACCGCAGGACCAGCTTGGATCAGGTGGCTCAGGGCCTCGAGGAGGTAAGTTCTGAATAGCTCTAACAATGGTGGTTCCACCACGTCTGGAGCCTTGTTCCCAGTGTTAGGTGCCGAGTAAGGGCATTGCCATCCGGTGTGGTCACCAGTCAGCTTCAGTAGCGGTGTTTTGCCAAGTCGTTATTAGTGAGGAAATAGTTTGTTCTGGGAGAATCGCATTTCCCAGAACTGTGCTCTCCAATTATACTAAATGCAGTACAGTGAAGTAACCTATAGGGATGTGTTTGAGAGACTTAAAAGCTTTTCAAGTGAGATAACAGAGCTTTTAAAAGCAATAGCACTGTATCAAAATCGTAGGAAGAATAAATGTTCTTTCACTATAAAGATAAAGAATTCTCTGTTTTGTCCCTCATCTATCATCCCAAGATACCCTTATGATCTGTAAATACCAAAAGAGTCCTGGGTTTCAGACACCTCTCAGGATTTTCTGATTACTGGTTCTGCTTTTAGCTTGCTTCAGGCACAGATTCCAGTTAGGAATTTGGTGAATCTCTGGAGTTTGTTCTGCTTCTTGCTGCATTCCTTCTTATTCTGCCTCCGAGGTTTGTATTCCATGCCCACTGACTGATGGACAGCTGCCTTTTATTAGGCAGGTCTGGTCTACCAGACTGGTCTACTGGTCTACCAGGCTGATCTACTTCATTCTTATATTTCTTGTTGACCAGACCTTAGGATGAGTTTGTTTTCTTGTATCCTCTGAAGTGACAGAGAAATCTCCAGAGACCCCACAACAGCAGAAGACCGAGTAGCGCTGATCAGTGGGATGTTACTGTGGGCTAGTACTGGCCTTACCTCTGTCTTCGGAAGACTGTTGCTAGCAGCTGCGTTGGAGCAGAGCTCTGTAAAACAGCTTCTGCAGAGCCTGCTAGAATTTGCCTCCCAGTGGAAGACACGTGTTTTGAATCTCCGTGTGCTCTCCAGGCCGGTAAATGATCAGCGTCTTCTGGCTTCTTTCCTCGTACATTTCCCAGTGTGTAACACCTCTAAGACTCCTGTCTGGAGGAGATGTTTGCTTCTCACTTCCAAGCTGATTGCCAACAAATTGCTCTGTGATTATGCAGCTCTTCCCCTCAGTAATTATGTTTGCTGGTTGCAATGTGCTTTTTTGGCTCATGTATACTGTGTCTCTCCATGGTGAACCCTTGGGTTAAGAAGTGATGCGTGCAAGCTGAAACTCAGCCTGATTCTCAGTCTGTTATTGGGCACAGGGCAGGACAGAGAAACTTCTACTCCTGCTTATTTTTCCCATGTTCTGAAGCTGGGTAGAACTGCCTTGCCATAAATCACGTGCTATTTCATACAATATTTACAGACAGAAACAAAATACAGCAATCTCCTGCTAATACAGAATTATTTAGAGGAAGGTGTTGCTTTGCCATGGAAACCTTTTCTTGAGGTTTTTCTTTGGCCTTTACATGATGTTTTTTTCAACCTGGAGCTGCATCTTAAAGGAGGAAATGGAAATAAAAGAACTTTGTATTCTCTTCAGCTTTGAACGGAGAGCAGTCAGACCCGCTTAGGAGCTGTGTGGAAGGAAAGGTCAGTCTTCTGGGGCTTAGACTTAGACAATCAGTTATTGCAACTGACCTTCTGGGGCAACAGCAACCCAATGAGTTATTAAATCAAGGATAACCACAAAGTTAATTTCTTGATTTGAAATGTTCTATTTAATGTTTGGGTTTTTTTTACTTCTTTTCCCTGCTTGCTCTCTCTGAACCAAGTCTATGCACAAAGGAAGGGGATGACCGTAACTTGCAGTGGTGCTGGGATTTATCTTAGAATATAAATACAAGGAAAATGATTTTTCGTGAGTTATGGCAAAGAAGGAGCTTTCTGCTTTTCTTTTTAGTGGACCTAATTTCTTTCTTTCTCCATTTGCCTTGCCCTAATTGCAATGAAGAAGTTAGAGGAAGGATGATAGGAACACAGAGGGAAAAGAAAGAAAAATGTGTCTTCTAGAAGCAGAGAAAATGAAACTACAGGAAGCATAAAGGAATAGAAACATCATAGTGTATTTGTGTTGGCTAATGAGAGATGATGATTCATTAAACTTTAGAGTTAGTTTACAAATTATGACTGTAGTTTACCAGAAAGTGACAAATGTGCCCTACTTAAAGAAGGAAGGAAGAAAGGAAGAAAGAGTGATGAAAGAACTGAGAAAAAACTACAGCTTTCTGCTAATCTGAGACAACAGATACTAACTCCTATTCTCGTTCATTCGGAAGATAAACCTTGAAGAGCATCTCTGCAGTAGCAACAAGTATCATGGCTTTGGGGTTGCAACTGCCTCTTCTGCTCAAAAGCCAGATGTTCCCTGCTGGGAGAGGGGGCATTGGGACTCCGTGTTCCTCACTTTTTGTGGCTCTTCCTAGCTGCAGTGTCCTCTGTAATTCAGAGAGGGAAGAAACGAGCAGCTTTAATGAGGAGACAAATCCACAAGGAAGAGTGGCTGAGACTTTATTTCAAGTTAAAACGAAACAGCGTAGGCTGTTTGGTTTTTAAAGCAAACACCAATACCTTTGGTAGTAAAAGGAAATAATGGGCTGCCAGCAGTACCAGCAGAGCCAGGCTGTATTGTACAGAAATGTTGCGTGCCACTGCCGATGTGAGTGGAACAAAGGGACTGTAAAACCAGCAGAACGGATACGTGTCTAGGACTGTCACCTCTAAGTGCACTTGGTCTTGGGGAAGGGTTGGGACTAGAACCAACCACGACTGCCTCTTTCCTTTGCGTGTTGCAAGGGCTGCTCTGTGCGGATCACCCCTTGTGCACAGAGAGGTTGTGGCCCTCAATTTTGCTCCTACAAAAAACAGAGTGTGTGAAGAGTAGTGGGCTAAAGCAGTGAGCAGGTATGGGAAGGCTACTGAAGAGAAAGGTTGACGCTATCCAGAGAGAGCAACGCACCTCAGTGCAAAAATGACAGGTGCTCACGTGTTTTAGCCTTTTTTCTCTAAGCTTCCACATAAATTCAACACTGGAGAAAAACATTTGAAGAAATAACTTTAAATGTT
>NW_010425100.1:98700-108046 GCF_000710305.1 Buceros rhinoceros silvestris | reverse complement strand
TGTAGGGATTCTCTTACTTAAAAATCCAACTGAATCCTTAAAAAAAGCTTTTCACACACAGGCAGTATTTTCTTATTCAGGTTTCAACTAAAAAAAGAAAAATTGGTGTAGAAGTACCTTCTACACATTCACTCTTGCCGCTCTGTTGGTGTTCACCTGTCACTTAGCACAGTTTCACCCAATGTTTCACCTCTCACTACCTGCTCAATGAGATGCTAGTGCTGTGGAGAGCTCAGCCTGCGGCCACACTGGCAACGTGATCTCTCCCCTCCACTCAGCACTGGTAAGGCCACATCAGAAGTACTGTGTCCAGTTTTGGACTTCTCCGTATTAGAGAGAGATGGAGAGCAACTGGAGAGTGTCCAGTGAAGGTCTGCTAAGATGGAGAATTGACTGGAGCATCTCTCCTACTAGGAAAGGCTGAGAGCGCCTGGAGTGTTTAGCCTAAAGAAAAGGCTCAGGAGAAATGTCACTGACGTATTTAAATTTCGTGAAGGAAGCTGTGAAGAAGAGGGAGCCATGCTCTAGTCAGCAGTGTCCGGGGACAGGAGCACTGGAACAGGCTGCCCAGAGAAGCTGAGGAATTTCTGTACTTCAACAACCTGTTCTGGGTGATGCTGCCTGAGCAGAGAGTTGGACAAGATAATCTTCAGAGACCCCTGCCAACACGAACCATTCTGTGACTGTGAATTATTCAAATCAGACTTAATTACTCCAGACTTTTCTTGCTTTCATGTTTAAAAATAGCAAATCTCAACTTAATTTGAGTTTTGAAATCACTTTGAAGAAGGCGCAGTTGAGTCTGCTGGTAGCTGCACTGAAATCCTGAGCAACCACAGCATAACTCTAGAGAACTGGCTTTTAAGTGCAGCGCAGTTTTCCACTTGTTATAGCAACAATTATTTCATGTAAAGATTAAATATGTGTCAACCAAGGCATTTTGAAAGGTCCTTTTACAGAAGTGATGCTGTTAAAACGTTAATTAGCTTGTTACTGTCACATCTCGGGACTACTGGGTATTCAGCAGATGCTGTGGATTCTCTTCTGTCACTGCAGCTCTTTGGCTGCTGCTGGTTCTGCCAAGCATTAATGAAACAGAATTTATGCGATCGAGTTAGAAGTTAGTATCACATTTGGCAGATCAGACCTTTCCTGTTTCTAGGAGCAGAAGTATCTCCTTGAAAAACAGGGAGTGGGAGCGGGGTGCAATCAGGAATCTTTAAAAAGAAAAAAAGGTTATTTCCAGCTTAGCTAACACAAGAAAAAACAGCATTTACACTTCCTCTCCTCTCAGGGGAAGTGTGTCATTTAATACTCGTTCATTTGAAGAATGGGAGAAACCAAGCAGCACCGTGACTGCAGGAGTTGGTGGGGAGTTGCCTATAAATCAACAAAGTTTCCTACTGATTACTTTGCACCAGAGATCATTGTGTAACTGTGGAAAAAGGGAGCCTGCAATTTATCATCCCAGGAGTTAACATCGTTGGTGATTATCAGATGTCCTTTATCTGCATGCGCTGACCGTTCCTGGCAGCGTTATGATACCGTCCACTTCAGCACCCTGAGTGACCGACCCTGAGTAATTTGGCTGCATTAGAGGTAATTGTGCTGCTGGAGATGGCCTTGGGCACTGTTCCATCTCTGTCAGTGTTGAGTATGTAGCAAATGGGCTTATTATGTGCAGGAAGTGCTGCCTGCTGCTGCCCAAGTGGGCTTGCTTGGTTGGTTGGTTGGTTGGTTGGGGTTTGTTCTTTTTTTTTTTTTTTTTAATTTGTCATTCCTTCTACTCATACTGCCTGTAGTATATGCCTTAATGTACTCTACTTCCTTTTTAGTGAGGGTAAACATATGAAGATCTTTGCCAGGAGGAGCAAGAAAAGGAAGCTAAAGGTGCTGCATTCTCCAGAGACGGGTACTGAATAGTGGTGGGTGTTTACTGGCTGTCATGTATTCCCGTGGCTTCCTGTACGAACAGCTATTTCTCAGTGTAAGACAAGTCCTAGTGGTCAAGTCACTCCCACCAGTTTTAGGATGTTTTTAGGTCAGTGTTGGTGGTGCCTACGATTGCCATGGTGGCCGTGGGCTGAGGTCATAAGGTTCTAACTCTTAAGGTGGTGAAACAGGCAGAAAAAGGACTCGGGGCTAAGCCCCCAGGGGTGGACCAGCGCCTAGCTGGGAGACTGATGTACGTGGAAGATTAAAAAGGCTGCGTTCTGTTATAGTGAAGCCAACAACATCGGAGGAGGAAAGATCATCACTTCCAGACTGTTAATGAGAATGGATTTGTCTGCTGCTTCACATCTGCAGCATGGAGGTGGAGTTGGGGAGGTTTGCGGCAGAGTTCAGCAGAAAGTTGTTCATCGCTCCAATCCAAAGGGCGAAACCAGAACTGCTCCAGGCCCACCAGATCCTCAGTACTAGGGCTCACACTAATGATGTATTTCAGCTCTTAATTTCTCTTTAGGCTCCTAATTTCCTAGAAGAACTGCTTTATTAATGACAACTCCTAGGGAACACCGCTAAGAGCCATCCCCGTGTTGAGTGGGGTGATTCCTTCAGGTTAGCTGGAACCTGAAGGTTCAGCTGAGGCACTGGCAGACAAACTCCCGCTAGCTGTAAAGAAGCTGCAAGGGCTAAGGGCCGTGTTGAAGGAGTGGTGGCTAAAACTTCGATAGCATAAGGTAGCTGTCAGCTAGCAAATCAGCTTTATGATGCTGTTTCAAGACCACTCTACTGCTCTTGTCATCTAAGTGGCATTGCTGACCATTCCACAGTCACACTTTAATTTTTCTTGAATATAATATTTTGATGTTGTTAGGACATTTCATTTTCGATGTCTTATGAGAGTGGTTTACGTAGGACCACTACCGAGCAGTGGAGGGGCATTGTCTTTTAGCTAACTGACAGTAAGTTGCAGCTTGGGAACAGTGTTCTAATAACTTTTACAAGTTTGCAGAGAAACTGCTTATTAGGAAATGTCCTGTTGGCAGAATTGCCTTATCCAGCCATCATGCTTGTGGGTGGAAAGTTAAACGTTGAATGCCGGTGCTGGTTACAGTCATTGAGAACAGAAGAGTTAATCCATTGGGAGATTGAAAAGGTTGGGGTTTAGCTGGTTTCTTTGTAAGCTCACTTTGTGAGAGACAGTTGTAACTTCCTAAATCCAGGCATAAGCACTAAGCAGGTAGGAAGGAGAATTCTTTTCACCCATATACTGTGATTTTTTCAGAGTAAAGTCACACTTTAAATACATATTTGCATACATACATAAAAATATTTAAAGCATGGCTCTCATTTGAAAATATATATTAAAAATAAGTGTGAGAGAAAAAGCATTTTAAAAAACATCCTCTTTAGATAAGACAGTTCAGGATTTACGTATTTTTTTCTAATTGTTGGGAAGTTAAGGGGACAATGTGTATATACATGTGTATTACACTTTTCCCCCTTGCTGCTGCTTCCTTCCCCTTTACCTCCTACCCTCAACTGCTTCAGAATGGACACCTCAGTGGCTGACAGACCTCCCCTTCTGACGGGGTACGAACAGGGAAGCCCCTGCAGGCACCACTGGATGGAGAGCAAAGGAAGTAGGCGTAATGAGAACTTCCAGTGTGTGAAATAATGAATCCAGACCCTGCTGCTATGAATTTTGAATAGTAAGTTCGGTTGGGAGTGTTTGCAGTTAAAAGCGGTATTTTCATGATGTTGGATGATACTCAGCATGAATAATGATGGAAGAATCTGGCTCATGATGTGGAAAACCTTGAGGACGAGCTAGTGCTAATTGCCAGTACACAAATGCTGGTTTCTGAGAATGAAGAACTCTATTTTCCTTCTGTTTTTTCCTAGGAAATATTTTTTTTAAAAATAGAACTGAGAGCATGATCTTTGTGTAACATAGCTACATATCCTCTTTTTTTCTTGCTCGACTGTGTTTTCCTGTGTTCATGGTTACCTAAAATTAAACACGGCATTAGAGAAATCACTCTACTATCTGGTACTTCTTTACACAGGCGTATTATTCCTCCTGACAACTTTATTTGTCCAAATTCAAGAAATACTATCATGTCCTGGTGTAGTTTATAAAAAAATGTGTTCCTCTTTAATACAGTCTCTATAGCAAATGAGTTGTGACAACCCACTAATGCATGTCTTTATGGAGTGGTCCAGGAACTGTTCCAGACACTGATTTTCCCACAGAATATGGTAAACGTTTCTGCTCGTAAGGCTCCTTTCTGAGGCTGTGTACACTTCTGATAACAAAGGAAGCCTTAGCTTTACGCTCGGGTGAATTGTGAACTTCCTGAGTTACTCTTGTGCTGTAACTCTTCATAGTCCTCTGAGCTTGAGATGTTAAAACCTGCTGTTGCAAGAAAATAAACAGATATTGCTCTCCTGGCTTGAGATTCTGGAACAGTGATGACAAACTTAAGGGCTATTGAGCTCAAGTGCCTTGTGATCTTTAGTGTCTGGTCATTGTTATAGGGAGATATATTCTAAGACTGGCAATTGAGATATGAGCAGGGTTGGAACTCGATAATCTGAAAATCTGTGGGAGCTGCACCCCGCGGTGCCCCAGTGACGGTTTCCGGCAGCATCGCCACTCTCGCTTATCTGAGAGCCGTTCCCTGAGCTCCCTTTCCCACAGCTGCCTTTTAAAAGTGGTAACACATCCTCTGACAGTGTGTGTTTTCACAGAAATTTTAAGGCCAAGACATTTGGCTATCAGTGCTTAAAAGAAAGATGGTCTTCTCCTAGACTTGTTGATGAGTGGGGGAACAACGTTACGTGTTTATCCAGAAGCGCTGATGAGAGCTGGCATTACACTGGAATGTTGTTTGTTTTGGAAAATGCCTGTGTTATTCTGAGGAGGCACATAGCATACTTCTGGAGTAATTCTTGAGGCAGTAATTCTGTTGTCCCTCTCTGCACAGGGCACAGCCTTGCCTCCTGTTTGCCACCCTAGTGAAAGCAACACCCTTAACTATTCTTCACTCAACACCAGCTGCTGCAGACTTGAACTGGTAGCACTTCCATTTTAGTAAGACGTGTTCTATGACTTTGCTATAAAACTTGCAGATAAACCCAACTTTCTTCCATGCGAACCTGTTCCTGCTCCTGGTGAGCCGGTGAACGGTCGATAGAGATGTTTCAAGAGGAAGTAGGAGTGTAGTTGATGGATGGCTGGGCTAATGAGCAGCAGGAGCAGTCTGCAGAACGCAGCCAGATGTCTCTGCAGCAGTGGAAGCAGTAATAGGTGGTCCTTGTGGGACACTAATTTCGCAGGCTGGAGGGTGTGATTCTTTTGCTGCTGGTTTCTTCCACTGATGTGGAGGATCTTGCTGTCAGTGCAGGCACTGCAGAAGGTCTAATGGGAATAGAGAAGCCAGATAAACCCTAGAAAGAAAGCAAGAAAAATGACTTGAAAGGTGTTATTCTGACAACTGTTGCTGTCATGGCTTGTCATCTTACTGTGGTTCATTGCACTTGCGTTTGCTGCTGACTTTACCCCATGGACTGAAAGTGCTTTGCTGTATGAATCTGTCAAGAGCTGGAAAGAGCAAATAAAGCCGAGTTCACAGAATCTTTGCGGATTTTGATAATGAAAGGATGTTCTCTTAAAAGTATAGCCATGTGGATTCCAACTGAGCTTGGATGTTCCTGTACAGGGAAGCTAAGAGGCCTTTTCCCTTGTTAGCATTCGTTTGGTTTTTTTTTTACCTCAAGGCTCTGTTAAAGCACTGAAGGTCTGAAGGCATTCCTCTGTCTGAAGGCAGTTTCTGTCGTTAAAAGGAAAGAAGTTAAATACGGGAAGCTGTGTTTTTCTGCTCTGTAAGCAATCATCATGTTTTCGTTACATCTTGATCTGGTAGTTGGAACAGCATACCCTAAATGCTGGAGAAGGCTTAAAAATGGACCCAAGATCAAAACAGACTCTGATGTTAGACTGGCTAGCTGCCGTTTAAAGGAAAATGTTACAGTTGTGTGTTTTGGATTGTCTAAGCGCAGCCTAGAGTTTTGAACTCAGACCCATAGCTGATCAAATTCTAGGTTGCCAAATTTTAGCCCTGATCAAAAAATGAGGAAGGATTGAATATGAGCTGGCAGTGTGCCCAGGTGCCAAGAAGGCCAACGGCATCCTGGCTTGTATCAGAAACACTGTGGCCAGCAGGAGGAGGGAAGTGATTGTTCCCCTGTCCTGGAGGCACTGGCGAGGCCACACTTGAGTACCATGTCCAGTTTTGGGCCCCTCACTTCAAGGAGGATGTTGAGGTGCTGGAGTGTGTCCAGAGAAGGGCAACGAAGCTGGTGAAGAGTCTGGAGACCAAGTCTTATGAGGAGTGGCTGAGGAACCTGGGGTTGTTTGAACTGGGGTTGGAGGAAAGGAGGCTCAGGGGAGACCTTGCTGTGCTCTACAACTACCTGAAAGGAGGTTGTAGGGAGGTGGGGGCTGGTCTCTTCACCCATGTGACAAGGGACAGAATGAGAGGAAATGGCTTTAAGTTGTACCAGGGGAGATCTAGCTTAGATATAAGGAAGAACTTCTTTACAGCAAGAGTTGTAAAGCCTTGGAACAGGCTGCCCAGGTTGGTGGTGGAGTCCCCATCCCTAGAGGTGTTTAAAAGCCCTGTGGATGTGGTGCTGAGGGACATGGTTTAGGGACCCTGGCAGTGCAGGGGGAATGGTTAGACTTGATGATCTTAAAGGTCCAACCAGATGATTCGGTGATTCTATGACTTCTTTTAGGCATCAGTGGACTTTGGCTCAGCCAAACCATTGGGCTGTAAGATTCCTGCCACCTGAAGCCTTGAGCTGCAGGAGGTCATTCCAGGTTACCATACTAAGGTGTGTAACTATGACACACCTTAGGTGTGTAACTATGACTGACAGGTGCACGTGGCTATTGTGTGAAGTCAAATCATGGTATAAAATGCTGCCACTATGTGTCCATTTCCTTCCTGTGCCTTATCAGTGTTAGTTCTGTTTAGTACTCACCTTGTTGTGCTCCAAGATGATAGGTTTTCTGGGTAGTGCTCATGTTTGTGCAATATTTGGTACACTGTGTTACCTTTGACTGGGTCTTCGAGTGGCAGTAAAATTTTACACCATCCTAGAATTCTTAAAGCTGGATTAGCCAGGCCATTCATCGCTTACAACTTCTTTTGAAAGCATGAAAGCTGCTGCAACGCGAAGTAAAATATTCCTTAAACATCACTGAAAAATACTTTAGACCCTTAAACCTAAGATGGAGGGCAAGTACTAACTTTCTTGTTAGTGCTGGCCGAGGATGTCCTTACCAGCCAAGATAGGGGTTTCGTGACCTTCCCTGTCTGCAAAGATGCACAAATATTCTTGCGGTGCTGCAGAGTTCAGAAAATAGATCTCTTATTCTCCAAAGGCACATAAATATCTCAGCAACAAATACTGCAGAAAAGACTATAAATACAACAGCAACATCATACATTTGTTGGAAGAGGTTCAGCTTGGGGTTATTGTAACTTCAAATTCTTTGACCTGAATGAAACAAACAGGAATTATGAGCTTTTGCCTAAAAACATCTGAGGATGAATGAGGAGTGTAGGAGTTAAACTCCTTGTTTGTTTGCTTAACTTCCAAGTGTTACTGATTTCATCAGAACAAGCAGGTTCCACAGCACTCCATTCTCTGGGTTTTAGTGTTTATGGCACTGTCACACAATTTTTCTGAACTAAATAGCAGCATCTGCTGGCAAAAAACCCACACCAAAACCAAACCAAACAAAAAAACATCAAAAACCCACCCAGCCTTCTAGAAAATGTGCTACACGTGGAACTCCAGTTCGAGTTACAACAACTCTTCTTTTTTGAACTAAAATGAAACACAAGCAAAACCCACGCAGGGCTGGGATGTGCAATGTCTAGAGAGGTTTCAACCAAACAAAAACCTCGCTGCTTAAACCCAACACTTGCCATCCTTCCTCTCAGCTACTTCTCGCTGAGTTTCCTTCTAAGGAAAACCATCCACTGTTCTGTTCAGCAGCAAAAGGCCCCAGTGAAGTTACTGTCATACGGAAGGAATTTAATCTTATCCTGCAGCTGTTTGATCAGCACTTTTTTCCGTAAAGGAAATAATGAATAAGTTGTAAGAAAGTGTAGTGAGTAAGGATTCTAAACTGCATTCAGATCGTTAAACAAGAGGTGTACGCTAGGGAAGAAGGGGTAGTCATGAAGCTCGGATTATTGGACTGGAGCAGTGGATCTCACTACTCCAGAAGATCTCCTGGAAAAAACCCCGCAGACCAGAACGGGAGATTTGAGGTCTGTAATCATTTCCAGCTTGGCTATTACTGAAAATGTTTCTGAGTGTGGCCTGTGATCGGGAGCCCTGTTGTGAGAGATTAAATTCTTCAGTCCCTGTGATCTTTTCTTAATGATAATGAGACTAATTAGAGGATTATGGGAAAATGTTAGCAATTCTTGCAGAACTCCAGGGAATTCTAAAGCTTGCAGAGTTTTTTTTCCTAGTTTCTAATTAATGGTCTCTTTTTTTCCCTGAAAATGTACTATCAAGACGTGACTCTATATGTAGCAGGATGCATAAAAAGCTCTCACACAGCGTTTCCTATTTCTTTCAAGGAAACTGTCTGAGTCCCTCTAATCAGTGACTGGTCAGGTGTTCCAACGGCAGGTTTCCTGAACTGGACTTGTTATTACAACCACAGCTGGAAAATGGGTGAACTGCAAGGGGGGCAGAGGAGCAGCTGAACTGCAGAACCTGACATAAAAGAAAGAAATTTAGCACTACAGTTTACAGGGTGGGGAAGGTAGGTGATGTCCAGCATGTCCTCTGGCTGAGGTGATGCTAAAAGCACTGCTCGTAAGGACTGTGATGACCAGAGCTGATCATAGTGCACCAGCAAAACCTCAGCAAGAGTTGAGCGAGCTGGTTCCTGTAGTCCCTTGTTTTCTCAGGGCGTGAACAGTAGGAAAAGACAAGTCCTGGGAGGAAGAAAAGGGCTGGATGTGATTGGCAGAGAGTTAGAATTGAATGTAACTGTAAATGTTTCATAAATTCCAAGCCATCAGGCTGAGATTGACCTTTTCCGGGAAGACTTGGGAACAGCAGAGGAGGATTTCTCAGTCTGGGCGAGTGTTCGTGTCATATTTCCAGCCTTGAGCGTAAGCTGGGACAGACTTTAAGCTACCTTAAGTGTCAGCCCTGCACCAGGAATTTACTAGCTGAACTTGAACGAAAGGGAATATTAAAAAAAACCCTTTCATCTCTTGACATTTACTCTGGTGAGGTGCTTCTAGCTAGGAGCTCTTGTGCCTGCATAAACTTTCTGCTGTCTCATGAAATTAGAAGT
>NW_010425100.1:95090-98607 GCF_000710305.1 Buceros rhinoceros silvestris | reverse complement strand
GAATATGGCAGCAGAAATCAAAATTAAGTTGTCCATTTGCCCGTGTCATTTTGAAGCTGGGAAAATGGTCAGGATTTGTTGGCTGACATTTACACCACCGTTCTTCCAGCCACTTGATGGCAATGTTTGACCAAAAAATCCTAACCCTAGCTGAGACACTCCTGAACCAGGAAACTGATACCCTCTTTTATTGGCAGGGGAGGTACTTATTTCCTTTGGATATATGGCTTTCTGGAATCTGAAGAGGAAAATACCATATTGTATCAAAACAAAACAAATTTCTTTGCTCTACCTATTTTTTATTATCGTTATTCCAATAGTGCTTAGAAACCTCTTGATCTCTGAACTTTAGTGTGTCAGCTGCTGTAGAAAACGTATGTAAATCATTTAATGCCCACAATAACAGCCACTGTGTCCATGTAAGAGGCACCTTCTTTTAAGATTATAAATGTTAGACTCCAAACCTGAGCAATTTTTTTTTTACAGTGAAGTGTGTGGTTTAACATGTACCAAGCTGTACAAAAAAAAAAAAAAAAAATTTGTAAATTATGTTGACTACGATATATCAGCCCATTAATTGTAATTATGAGTGGGATGTTGGTGAGGTGTTTTCTTAGTGTTAGAATAGAGAAGAGATGTGAAACACCCCTGGCTGCTCTGGTCATCTGCAAGCAGCTCTGTGCAGTGCCCTTTGTAATCCAGGGAGTGAGTCAGCCAGCTATGGGAATTGGAAATTAGAAATATTGTAACTAGATCAGAGCTAGATTCACAGCTCTTTGTTCACCTAATAAGGCTAAGAAAAGTAGTAATTTCTTCTAGACTGCAGCTATACATTATGCCCTGTGCGTATGTGAGAATAGTAAACTCATTACACTTTGCCCTCAGTCACTTTACTTATTAGAATCATCGAGTCACAGAATGGTTTGGGTTGGAAGGGACCTTTAAAGGTCATCTGTTACTCATTACCCATTTCATTTGGGTTTTGGTGTAGAAAAAGAATGTCAGAACCTCAGCAAGCTCCCGTTCTTTGTAGTCTGCTCTGCCATCAGCTAGAATTTATATGGATTTTACTAGGCTTTGTGCCAAGTCAGTAGTTGTTTGGGAACCTGTTTTGTTCGATTTATTTGAAAATGATCCATGTGGAAGGAAAAAATGGATTGCCATGGAGATATGAGAAGGTCTGTTATTCTCTCCAGACCAGTGCCCATTTGCATGATAGACTTGAGGAGATCAGACATGAAGGAAGAGGTGAGGGTTAAGATGACATGTAAGCAACTGGCTGACTAGATTTACGTTAATTCATGGTTACTTTTACAGGCCATTTTTCTCAAGAGAAGACCTCTTCACCAGTGCTCTAAGCAAACATCTGCTCAGTAATGCCAGTGACCAGACAGCTTGGGTTATTTCTGGAGGTGAAATGTCAGCCGCCCCGTGTGGCTCACGAGGACGGGCTGGACCGCCTGACAGGTACCCTGCCCCGGGGAGTCCCTCTGACTGCGTGCAAACATGCTGTGGAAGCACAACTCCTGGCAGTCACAACGCCTTGTCGTGTGCGCAGCAGAACGCAAATCACAGAGCTGGTGCTGCTCAGCTTCCAGATCAAGCCCCAAGAGCCTCTGTCTCCTTTGACCGTGTTGGCTAATTAATTTAAGGCTAATCTTGACTCAGTCCAGGACAGAATTGCTTTCTCCCTTGAAGGGGTTTAGGATTTATGCTGCAGCTTAAAAGCATTAAATGCTTTACTTTTCCAAGATTCCTTTTTCCTCTTTAAACATATATAAAGTTTATCTCTATAGTTCTGAACTCGGTGTCACGGCAGCAGTGTGAGCTGGGGGGGTGCTGCAGCGGAGAACTTGGAAGTGGCGGTTCCGAAGTTCTGAGCTGAGGTTCCGAGCCTCGCTGACCTGCTGCAAAGATGGTTGCAAACGAGGAGTTTTGCTTCCCCTCTCTGGTTCTTCTGGCTGCACTTACTTTTGTCAAACAATCTAGAATGTAATGAGGAGAAAGATGTGCCTTTTCCTCCTTTTCTTTCTATTTTCCCCTTCTCTTTCCTGCTCTCCTGTAACAGATTGTTTCAGACTGTGCCTGTAGTCACTGAAGAGCAGAAATTATCCCAGTGAGAGCAGAGATAATACAGGAGTCCAAAAAAAGAAAGAGGCCACAGAGATTACAAAGTCGGGGGCTGGGCAGCAGTAATACATGTGAGAAATCTGTAATTTATCTGTAAATTATGGGTCTTTAAAGTGTAATATAGTTGATAGCCATGGAGGAAAAAAGAGGCAAAAGATCTATGACCACTCTACTGCCATTGTTTTTCCATAAATCTCCATAGAGTAAAACTTGACAGGTTTTCCAGAACTGTCTGGACTCACTGTCTAAGCCTTTGTATGCACGAAAGTAACAGTTACAGGCATTAAAAAAACAAAAAAAATTAAAAAAAAATCTAGTCTAGCTCTCCAGGAGCCCAAAAGATACTTTGGAAATAAACACTGGGCCCTTTCTTCCTTACTTGATGCTTTGAGTCTCATGGCATTTAATTCCTGAGTTTTAGTGCCAAGCTGAACATTAGTTTCCAGATGTATTTATCATTTGAAAGCTTCCAAGGCTTGAGAGGTGGCAGAGTGCACATCCTCTACCTCGTGTTTGATTGTGCGGAGGATATGTGATACTTGATAATGCTGTGCTTCCTATCGTGGTTCTCAGAAGCCGAGCTTGCTCTGCTTCGGTTGGCCAACATCCAAACACTCCTCTCTAATGTTTATGTGCTATAAAAATAGGTTTCGTTGAATAAATTCTCACTTAGCTCATACTTTTGAGACAGACCAGATCTGTAGGGCATTTGTAACGGCTAACTGACTGACTTCTGAGATTGTGTTCCAACAGCGTTCAATGTTCTGTCATACAGCAGAGCATTGATACCCTGATGTCCTCACTGGGGTATTCCCACCTTCTAGTGCTATTTGCAGCACAGCAGAATGCAGAACAGCTCCCGGCTCTCAGCAGGGGCTGATCTGACATGCTGGCGCTGGAGCCATCCCGTGCAGACTGGCCTTTCCCAGGCGTGCTCTCTTCTTCTTTCGCAGCATTCCCCTGCACTGTGTTTCGCTTGAGATGAGGAGTCCAGAGCCTCTTTGGAAAACATGCACCACCAGCAGGACTTTCTTTTCTTCAATTGTTTTTCTTTTCTTCAATTGTTTTTCTTTTCTTTCCACAAATTACTTTTCTGACATTCTGTTTTCCCCAGTCTTGATGGTGTCATAAACATTTTAGCCTGATGAAACGTGGCAGAGATGTCAGCCAGTTTGATAGAAACATACTCAGTAGCTGAAGAGTTTGGTTCAGATTTAGACATTCTCTCTCTCTCTCTAAAATGGAAGCCGTCTTTTCTCTTTCCTTCAAACAAACAGCAGGGTTTCCCCCCCGCCGCTCTCTGAGCATAGTCGAGTGTTGCAGAGTGCTTTAACAGAGGAAAAACATTTTTATCACTACATCTAAACATGGAAAGAGGGCAAGCTGC
>NW_010425100.1:82977-94999 GCF_000710305.1 Buceros rhinoceros silvestris | reverse complement strand
CACAAGCGGTTGTGATCCCTGAGCCGGTGTCTGCGGTGAACTTCTGTGGAAGTGAGAGAACACGCACAGCAACAGCAACGGAGGAACCTCCTTAGAAAGCAGGTTCAGGTTGGTGGTGGGAATACAGAGGGATGAAACAAGTTCTGAGCAAAGCACATCGATAGGTTACCTGGCTGCAAAGACTGGTACATAGTAGAAGATGCTCAGTATACTTTAGGTGCTTCAATGGTATCTTTTGCAAGTTAACTGCTTAGAATTTGGTGAGGAGAAAAGTTTGAGGCTACAGTTTCTTGTAGCATGTGGACTCAACAGCGTAATCGACCCATTTGCAGTCTGACTTCCATTGAGGGAAATCTATTATTTTGTCTAGATAAAATAACTGTACTAGTGTTTTCACAAAGAGGTCGCAGCAACGTAATGTTTGGTGAACTCGTAGTTCCTGTAAACTCTGCCTTAATGCCAGGGCCTTTTCACAGCCATGCAATAACCTGCTCAAGTACGGCTGAATTATGGGAGGGACACGGAGGTTTGGACAGCTAAATCACCTTAAAACTCTGTCTGTGTGGAGCCCGAGCCGATGCCCATGTGCCAGGGGCTGCTTTTGTTTGCCTCTCCCAGCCGTTGTGCAGCTACTGAGACACTGAGCAGGCAATCGAAAGAAAAGCAAAGGCAAGCATAACGGTTTTTATTTGCTGCCTGCTATAACCCCAAGATGACATTTGTGTTTGAAAGCCGAGGTGTTTAGCAGGTAAAGAGTAGAAAAAGAAAAGGTAGAGTGTGGAGGTTAGTAACACTCAATTTGTGTTTTGTCTTTTTTTAAAAAAGTGTATTGAGTGATTGACCGGTACAGTGTGTATAAACTTTCTCGTATTAATCCACATACATCCACATCTGTGTCCTTTGCAGCTCAAATGTGCTTGGTAAAATCTCTTAGGTGCGTGGGCTTTACTTGATGGGAAATTAGGTCCCTTCGTATTTCCATTTGAAGTTTGCTGCTGTTGTCACTGCCAAGAGACACTAGTGAAGCCATTTCACTAGGACGTTCGAAGATCAGTGCAGTTACAAGGCAAGGAAGAGCAGACTGCTTCAGAAGTTCTGATCTTTGTGTGAGTATTTTTTCCCCTACCTTTTTTTTCCAGAGAAATGAGGAACATCTGCCTTCCTGGTGTGAGCAATAGCACAGGCTGCTAACCCGGGT
This sequence comes from Buceros rhinoceros silvestris, assembly GCF_000710305.1. Lineage (NCBI taxonomy): Eukaryota > Metazoa > Chordata > Aves > Bucerotiformes > Bucerotidae > Buceros > Buceros rhinoceros. Next base: position 93,801 of record NW_010425100.1, on the reverse strand, counting down.
AAAATACTGTTGGAGGGGTGGTGAAGATACCAGACCACAATCAGCCAGGAGGGAAAGCTTTGATGAGTTCATCATGTGCCCAGCAGTGCTCCAGAGCAATAGAATCACCGAATCATCTGGTTGGAAGAAACCTTTAAGATCATTGAGTCTAACTGTTCCCCCTGCACTGCCAGGGTCCCTAAACCATGTCCCTCAGCACCACATCCACAGGGCTTTTAAACACCTCTAGGGATGGGGACTCCACCACCAACCTGGGCAGCCTGTTCCAAGGCTTTACAACCCTCGCTGTAAAGAAGTTCTTCCTTATATCTAAGCTAGATCTCCCCTGGTGCAACTTAAGGCCTTTTCCTCTCATCCTGTCCCTTGTTGCATGGGTGAAAAGACCAGCCCCCACCTCTCTACAACCTCCTTTCAGGTAGTTGTTGAGCTCAGTAAGGTCTCCCCTCAGCTTCCTTTCCTCCAGGCTAGACAGCCCCAGGTTCCTCAGCCACTCCTCATAAAACTTGCTCTCCAGACCCTTCTCCAGCTTTCTGTAGGTCCCTTCTCCAACCCCGAGCAACTTTTTAAAGGCCATTTACCATTAAAGCCACTAAAAACGTGCAAGTGTGCCATGGGTTCTGTCAGACTTTCACTTCCCACCTCTGAATAGTTGTAAAGACTTGGTTATAAGGGATGGAATTTACTTGTTCTGATTTCCATCCCCCGAAAGAAAAAAAAAATGCATCTTTTTTTAAAGATGCCTTCCTAAGAAAAGGCTCAATTTGCTTAATTTCAGTGAAGAAACATAGAACAAAGAAGTGACTAAACAGCTGACAGAGTCCTTAGAAAGGAAACATTTAATTAGGAAATCTCTGTAGGTGTTTCCTTGCCATTCCCGTAGTGTTTATATCACAGCTGCACTGTGAGGATTTACTAAAGTTACCAATAATCTGAAACCAGTGATCTGTAAATACCAAAGACATACAAAAACCCTGAAAGACCATTCTGTGAAAGGTTTGTGTTTCTTTGACCACCTTCTCAGTTGCGTGGCCATCAGCCTGTATTTGCTCCAGATCTTGGTTGGTGGTGTGGTAACAGAATTTAGTTTCCTTTATACGTAAAATAGAAAAAATCAGCTAAGGACATTTGGAATATTGATGTGGAAGTGAGAATCTATTTTTAAAAGCCCACTATTAAGTGTGCTATGGACATAATAAAAGTCTTCTTTAACAGGGAAACCACAGCAATGCAAAAAGACATCTCAGGACAAGTTTTGCCACCCTAAAAATAGATTCTCTCTAAAAGTGGTTGCAACTCATCATATTTTGTTCGCTCATTATCAGACATTATTGGTTGTGTTGTTCATACCGTGTCAAGTGTTTATTTCTGATATACATTTGTGAACTTATTCTACTATGTGAACTTACTTTATGGAGATGGGAGAATTCATCTTGGGAACAGCTAAATGAAGCAAATTCCCCAGAGCAACCAAGGCATTGTGTCTAATAATGAGCCTGACACAGAAAAGAACTGGCAATGCAATTTGACTATCAATCACTGTCATCTCTGGAGCATGTGAAGCCTATGGCAGCTGCAAGAACAGCTGTAACCCAGGTCTATTGTCCTTGTGACCATCCCATGTATTTCTGAAGCCTATAAATGGCATTTTTAGGGCTTGAAAACTGGCTGGTAGTAATATCAATCTGAATATTCTAAATGACACTGGCTCATTAGGCAGAGCGTTCTACAATAATATCTAATTTTTGAGAGTTCGCTTGGCAAAAGACAAGACGTGTGAAATGGGACAAGTGTTACAGCTTTACAAATGCGAGCCGCATTTTCCCATTTAGCACAAAGCGAGAGGAAAACATTCAACAGATGCATCTAATTGCTCCTTCTACGTCGTGTACGCCGTTTCTTCCAAATGCCTGAGGGAAGACTTCGCCTTCCTGCGAGGGTAACGCAAGCAGAATATTGCCTGGCATAGAGCTCAGGCCCTGGCCACATCCTGGTATGTTCCAGCATATTCCATAGCAAGATAGGGAAGACGGATTGTTTTCTGTCCACTAACGGCAGTGTAAGATGAACAAGATCTGTAGTCCAGTGCTCATAGTATTTCTGCGTTTAGGATCCACCTTCTTTCTGGCTGCATTTTTCTGTTACTAAATTTTTAACAGTTTTGTACCTTGTAGATTTTGGAGTCTTCAGAAGAAGAGCTGGACTTCTCCAAGGCACATAAAAGCTAGACTAGTGGCTATGTTGCATATGGGATTCTTTTTTTTATTTAAAAAGAAATAAAAAAGGTGTTGGAGGCTTTTGAAAAGGCAGATTCATGGGGGAAAATAATGACTTTCAGCTCCAGGGTTGCTAACTGTTCCAACATAAGCTTCATAGTCTTGGGAGGCACCGCTGTGGTGTACCTCCTTGCTCCAGGTTAAGTGAATTGAAGATATTTAATGTATTTCAGCATCTCTTCTTTCATGTGTAAGCAACTGCTTTGGTGTGCTGCCTATCAAACATAAAACTTCATTGACACATTTCATTTCCCAGAGTTCTAGTCATTTTGATGCAGGATTTTGGCTGGAAAGTTATGGTGGTTTTGATGAATATATTTTGCTTGGCAGTTGTAGGAATGTCGAGCCATATGGAGCCCTGCTGAAAGCTGAGACAAGCTCAGGGCTTGTAGCAATGTTTGAAAAAAAAAATCTAATGCAACATCTATTTCCACAAGGGATTTGGAGGGAATCCTCTAACTGCTTTCACATGTGCCACTGAAGCTCGAAGACAGATGACAGTTGTGGTGGAGAGCTCTGCTTGGGAATATGATGGAGCAGTCCGTTCCCAGCTCTGCTGGTCAAAGACTGCTCCACGTCCCTGGGGCTCTCACGACCTGTGTTGTAATTGCACGCGATCTTCACCGGTTTAATTCAGGCAATGACAGACTTCTTGTTTGCTGCAGATAACTGTACAGTGTGGAGAGCACTGGCGAGCAGTGCTTTCTGAAAATTTATATCATCTCCCCCCACCGTCTTTTTTTTATCATTTCTGGCTCAGAAAACTTTGAGAACCTGCGGAATATCAAAGGCTCTTTACAAGCATGTAGCAACTTTTGTGTCTCTCTGTTCCACCACGCAGTTCTCTGTGATAACGAAATGCTCCGTTACACAAGAATATACAGTCTGCGCTGTGAGCAAAGCTCTGCTCTTGCTGGAAGCATCAAAGAAGTTCAACAAGGAGGTGTTGTTTGTAGCTGAGGTACAGAAGAAAGCAGCCATGCTTTGGGCTTTCCTGTCATCAACTCGTCGGTAGCTTCTGCTGTACCATTTTCTGTATAGAATCTGTCTGCAAACTGAGCGGAGGCGACTGGCCTCTCTGGCTGATTTAGCTAATCAAATGAAAGAGAGATGCTAACAGTTACTTAGTGCTTGCGTCTCCTGAACGGCGCTGGAGGCCGGTCGTATGCGGGTAAGCTCATCCATGGGCTGCAGTTATTTATACGATTTCACACCTCCCACTCTCGGGATTACTGCTGCGGCATAATGTTTGTGCTGTGTTCTACACATCTATCAAACCAGCAGCTGCCGTGGGGCCTCTAATTGGGTATTAAAGTGCAGTGTAATGGGTTTGGTTGTCTGTGCAGATCCCAGCCTATGAAATAACGACGAAGAGGAGTCCGAGTTACAGAGTAGTACTTCATCTTCTAAATTTATTATTTCATTTTGAACAGGCAAGGCAATTGCGAAGGGGGCTAGCTTTCCAAACGGAGGTGTTTAACTTCAGGTGTCAACAACCAAGTAACTATTAAAGATCTAGCAACATCTGGAAAGGAATATATATATCTATTATATCTGATAGAGAGAAGTGTGATACAGCTTAGCTGAGCAGCTGCTGCAGACAAAGGTGATTGTAGAAATGACATGAGGGTAGTTGTGGCTGGCTTTAGTACTTCAGAGGATGGTTAGTCCTCTAAGGTACGGGATACAGAACAGTTGACATGTACACTGCAGTCGTTGAGGAGCACTTGAATGGGAGTGTAAATGGGTTAGTGTGTAATGTTGTGTAAAGTATCATCATTATTATAAGTTGTGTATGAGGCAATACATAGAAGGCTGTGATGTTCTTTCAGGACTGGAAGAGTTAAAGTGAGTCCCAGCAAATCTCCAAATTCTTGAAGGAACTCGTAAGCACATAAAGAGGAGCTGATTCCAACGTAAATACGTAAATATTTTTAACATTTGGAGGTGTTGGGTCATAAGTAATAGGGAACTGTCCATGTTAGCAGACACCTGTGACAGGGAGGGGATCTCTAAGGATGGCTGGCTGGCTGGATCCCCACGGGCCCTGTGGATAACTCTACTGACAAAGCGGTGCCCGTAGCTTTGACATGAGTTTTATATTGTAGGTAATAATGAACATGACTGGGCTGTAGGAGAGCTGGTTTCTATCTTTGTTGTAACACTTGTCTCAGTTTTTCCATTTCTAACCAGAAGGAATGATGTTTGGCCGGCTTGTGGACTGTTTGAACACAGTCACCGGGAGAATATAACAGAGAAGATCACATGTTCCCCCTCATTTTCTGTCATATATGTTCCTTCTGCTACTTGGAGTTCTCCATCGCCCTTCCTCCTCATCCCTAAAAGCCTGCATTCCTGTTTTTCTTTCCCTTGCAATGGAAAGTGTGGGACATATTCCAAATGGTCTCAGTCTTCAGCAGCACGCAGAGGTGCTGCTCTTTTCCTGTTTCACTCTACTGTTTTCTAATTGTTTTCCCTCACATTCAATATTTTAAGACTGAGCACTTTGAGAGGCACCTAAATAGACTCACTCTTCATTTTGTTTTGTTTTCCCCCCTCCACCACTTTGTACTGTGGTCAAGCCTCGGTTCAAATCTTGTTGAAGCTCTGGTTTCACTTATGCCAATAGCTCTTTGGTCCTTAGGTATGTAACTGTCATGATGTTTTGGTGTTAGGAGAACCACTACTTGTCAAAAGCCACTGCGTGGAGGCAGCTGAAGGCAGGAGCGCGGTGAGTCTGTGTGTGAGCTTGTCAGCTCTCCCTACACAGAGCTGCACGTTATCGACCACAGCTTGTGGATGATATCTTCTGGAGTGTTTCAAACACTGTCCAGAGCTGACCGTTGCTATCCAAAGGTGCTGCACCATCCCTGTGTGTTGTCATGGTGGGTCCCCAGTGTAGGTGAGAAATGGTCTGCAGTCACGTTGATTCTGTCATTTACCTTTCATTTCACCCTGCACTTGAGAATAAAAAAGATTATGCACATTAATTATACGCGTTCATTAAAAGCGATACACATTATTGCTTTTTAATTAAGCGATCATAAATAGAATTGTAAAAATATGCTGCCTATATTTACCAAGCTGCTCTACCTAGAACAGAGCCTTTGGATTATTTATTAAAAAGCCTCTAAACCCCACAAGTTTATGCTAAAAGACACCCAACACAATTTATTGGCTTGCATGAAATACTTTTACTTCTAAACCCACTGCTATTACTTAATTTTCAGATTTATTTCTTGGTCACTTATTTCTTCTTGATTAAAATATATCCTGATTAATGCTGAACTGAAAGGCTTTGGCTCTTCGAGAACTGACATCACAAATAGTCTTTCAACTTCCAGACTTGCCTGGAGGAGATCTGCTCCTTCAGATTTCTTTTTTTTTTTCCTGTGGTAACTTGATTATAACATCCAAACGTCCACATCTTTCTTCATGCACATGCTCTCTCGATCACTTAAAAGAAATAGAGCAATTTTTCAGCAAGGCACAAGAAATGAAATATTAACATCTCATGCAAGATCATGGAAAATGTGTGTTCTGTTTGTACCACTAAAGAGTTCCCTGGCTCTGACCCTGCCAAAATCCCTGTGCCTTACCGTCCACACTCAGCTTTGCCCGTTGAAGCAGACGGGATCTCCAGGAGTGCATTAAGTAGAAGCATGTAGAATAGAACCCTCCAAATGTCTGGATTTCCGTGCTCATCCCGTGGTTTACTCTGATATAAAATGCTGTACAGCAGGGAATCGTCGGTGATGTCAAGGGGACAAGATAAAGACTCTTTACTGAAGAAATGGGTACGTCAATGGCTAGAAACAGAATCCAGATAAACAAGAATTAGATACTAGTTATGCAGGTCATTGGGTTTTACATGGGTGTAGCTGGTTGGTGTAAATGGTCTCTGCTACGCTACAGGTCAGGCAGGTCCTAAACTGCAGGTGTCTTCCACAGAAGAAATGGATAAGTTTTGTCCATTTACCAGAAGGTGTTTGGGAATGTTCCTCCTGGCAATCACGCTCTGTGGTTGAAAACCAATATCTTAAAATATCTGGCATATCTCCCTCTTTAGGGGAAGGATTTTAATTTTACTTGGTTAATTACTTTCTTTAAAGAGAATGATTTATGCCAGTATCAGAACAATATTATTAGGACAAATTAGATTTACAACATCTCCAATTATTGAACTTTACTAGATGAATAAAGCAGCAGGAAATGATATTCCAGTAACTGGGTTCTGACAGTTTTGCATTAAAACTTAATGAACTAACTGATCCTCTTTCCAAAACAGCTCTGTTTTGCTTTAGATTAGACTAATGTTGAACCAAGACTGGATTCCATCAGCAGTTCCTGAGTCTTCCTGATGTTTTTTTAGGAGGTGTTGACCTTGACAGTGTTTGGGGAAGGTCATTCTCTTGGATAAAGGGACACAGCTTTCTGGGCTTAGTGGAGCTCTGCCAGAACATGCTACCTGAGAATCTGCACCTTTAACTGAAGTGTGAGAATGCTAGTTAAATCTGTCATCTGAGCAGCAAGGCTCTTGCCTGTCTCAAGGAAAAGTTGCTTCACTCTTCTTTTGTTGTCACTCGCAGTGGAACCAGTAAAATTGCCCTCACATGGGAGGAAAATGTTCTGACTGGGCAGAGTGGTGTGGCTTATAATGGCTTTGGATTCCGAACAATGACACTGTCAATGCCAGGAGCAGTAGTGAGTTCATTTCCTTCCTCAGCCTCAAGCTGAACGGAGACCTTCCTGTCTTTTGGCTGGCACTGTGGACGTATTTGGAGGTCCACTTGGGAAGGAAGAGAGTGATACGTCGGGAATTCTGGTTCAAAACCTCTGCTGGCTGGCTGATAGGAGGAGGAACGAGATGATGCCAAAGGGTGTGTGCTGACGGATGCTTTGTGTGATGAGACATGTTCTGTGCAACATAAATCAGGTGTTGAATGAACTTCTGGTGTTCATTTTGGCAAAAAAGAGAGGTGTCAGCACTAGTTAACTGGTCCAAGGGGTTGTTCCACCCAAGGCTGTGCCTGGCAGCAAAGCCTGGGTTAGGGGACTGTTACTTCGCCTGCTGTCCCTCTCTGCCGGTCACAGAGCTGTTTGTAAGGTTCTGTGCTTGCCCTTAAAAATCAAATCATGGAGCCATCTCACTGGATTTTTAATTTTGTGGGTTTTGGCTTTGCTTTGTGGGGCGGGTTTTTTGTTTGGTTGGTTTCTGAAGATCGGTTACCTCACCTGGCTAATCCTTTCCCCAAGGAGCTACAAATTCGAACTGCATTGAATCATAGCTGGGTGTCTCAGTCTGGAGAGGTAAGTCTCTTATCTCTCCTTCCAGACTGCTGAAATTTTGGTTGGCTGCAGAGTACGTGAGGGGAAGGAGTGAGAAAGAGGAAGAAACAGGAATTTCTTACACGTACATCATTGCTATAGATGATGAGATCTTGAGCTATGTTACCTCAGATGCCTCTTCTGCAAGTTAATGGTGGTAACTGAGAACAAGATGTGACCTTCTGTATCAAATAATTGAAAGAATGGTTTGTTGGAAGGCTTCAGCAGTTAAATTTGGCTGTGGTGGTGTTGTTTGAGCTGGTTTTGGAACTTGTCATTAGTTTATTCCCTTTGTCAGTCAAGCTGAGAGATACCTCCTAGCAGGTGCAGAAGCAGCTGTAAAGATTGGAAGCATACATGAAGAGACATGAAAAGTAGCTTCCAAATTATGGGATTTATTTAATAAAGTGGGAATAAAAAGACATCAGTTTGATGCAGTTTAGGAACGATACTAATGTCTAAGAATAACTAAGCGCCTATTTTTGAAGAAAATTATTCTTACTGAAAAATAAGAATTATTTAAAAATCTTTTCAAGAAAGTTCATGGCTGGGAAATAAGGCCTAATCTGGAGACTTCATATATGTTGGCTAGCAAAAGGTTAGCAATATGAGTAATATATTAATACGACCGTACCATACACCTATCGTCCTGGTGGTCTGACTGTGCTGTTTCCTACGGTCCTGTGTGTGAATACTGGGGTAAATGCTGTTTTTTTAGTTTACCGCATTCTCATGGGTCATCTTTTGTTGCACTGTGTGTGTGTGACGCCTAGCTGATAACCCGCAGCAGCATCCAGCAAAGCAGGGACTGCTAGCTTGCTTCACCTCGCATGTGAATACTCCAGAACTGAAGATGTATCTCTGTTTTCCCTGCAAATTAATGAGTGTATTTGAAGGCCTGATGCTAATGAGTCTGCATGTTACTCCTCTTTGCTGCTGTATTATGTATCTTGATTTACATGAAGGTGAAGTGTATTATGGTCCTCAATCTTTTAGTCCCTTTCCCCTCCCTACAACCTCATCAACAGAGGAGTATGATCCTTAGGGTTAACATAATTGCTACTCAACCTTGTAGTAAAACTGCTCTACCGTTCTGAAAAAAGCCCTTGATTCTCCCTTATTCACTGGGAGGAAGACAGGGAGAACTTGTTGTTCCTGGATTGCTCTGAAGCAGGGCGGAGTGTCCTTCGAGCGGCCCTGCGGAGGGCACCAGGTGATGCACTTCATGCTGTTCTAAAAAGAGAAGCCCACTCTCCTCCCAGAGCTGTTCTGTGGAAACCTCTGTTCTGCCACTGCATCTCCTCCTGCTTCAGAATGGAACAGCTTGGTTGTTTTTTAAATACAGAACTTCCTGCAGAAGGGTGTCAAGTGCTGCTGCTGTGACTTGCCTGTAGCTGATAGTTTCGCACCACAGACATGGTACAGAGCAGAAATGCAGCCCATAATAAGTACCCAGCATGACTGACAGCTTAATGCACCTTTGTTTTGTTAATGAAAGTCACTTTATACAGCTTTCTGAAAGCCAAAAGTATGTTCGTACCTTCCACCCCTGAAGGGGTGAGTCCTGCCTTGAAAATTACCACATTTATGAGGTAACGTGTCATCCAGGAGGGTTTGGTCTTGCATCGTCTGGGCTGAGTGCAATTCCAACTCACCAGCAGTGCTGGCCTTCAGCTATAAGCGTAGTGCATGAATAATTGTTGATTTTTACTTTATTTTATTATTTTATTTTATTTTATTTTGTTTTACTTTATTTTTCAGTTTGGGGCTGAATTGAAAATATCAGGGGAAGGGGGGGAACTGGTCCCTTCAAAAATAAGTGCTGAAATGAACATTTCCGTTTAAATCTGAGGAGGAACATGGAAAGGAGACAAACACGGTAGATTTCAGTATGGTTTACAAAACCAAGTAGTAGCTCTCCATCTCTAATTCCACCCACACCCCCTCCTTGGTTTTGGTCGAATTTAACGCTTGGCTCATTTTCCCATAATGAGGGAGACCTGGAATCAGGTCCTACTTCTGTCTGAAGGCATCAACCAGTATCTCTTTACCTTCCAAGGAAGTGCCTTAGCCAACAGATTATTCTCTCTTGTTACCATGATTCCACTTTGTCTAAACTACGTGACTATTAATCACAGGGAGCCCTGGGACCAGGGGACTCTTTTGGCAGACTGTGTCCTCATTAAAGGTTTGATTTTGATCATCTTGGTGTTGGAAAGTGCCTTTGCCGGGGTGTGGGGGGAAGATACTGGCGCTGGATTTTCCTCTTCCTTCCTCGTGCTACACTTCATGAATCTGGGTCAATAAGTGTCGCTGGAGTCCTTACTTCAAAGGCAAAGGTGGGTACTGGACTTGACCAGCCTATTGTAGGACCCATCAGCAGCAAATGACTGGATTGAATTTTGCCTCTGTTCCGGCAGTGAAGGGCTTGCTCTTCTTCAATGGGGACAAGGGCTTCACAAAGAGCAGCTGATGATCTCTACTAGATAATCAAGGCTATTGGTGAGCAGTAATTGGCTAGCAAAGTTGCCTGCCACCTGGTTGGATCAGCATTGCATTTCCAGGCTGGAGGGGGCTCGAACTGAAAGTAGCAATTAAATAATCATTATGAACGTTACCTTTTTGGATGATGTGTGCCTGGCTTGCTTCCAGAAACACTCTGTTCCTGTAGGTGTGTTTGCTTGTACAGTGTGACCCTTTGGGACTACTGATGCAAATGAATCTGGGGCATGCAAAGATGCCAACGGGCCAAGGGCGACTGTTAGTCCCACAATAACACCCCATCCTACAGGGACTTGGAACACGCTTCAAAACTCCTCAAGGCACCTGCACTTTCTTCCACTGCCCTTACTAGGGTGAGTCCTCCTTGAAAGTGAAGGAACAGCCAAACACCTTTGGAAATCAACACCCTCTTATTTGCACTGCAGGAAGTTCTGGGGGATCTTTTCTGTGGTTTTCACTTTGCTTTTTTTTGTTTGTGAAGACTTGATGGTAAGTTAGTGCACGGATTCCAGCCCCAAAACCTAGTGGTTTTTTCCCGTGTAATATTCCTCCAGCCCATTAATTTCTCTTCAGCTGCAGCACAGTGGGTGACATCACTCGTTGCAAGTTCATTTCGGTGTGGCCCACTCCTTGTCAGTCAGGGTGACTTCCTTGAGAGGGAGGTGGTTCTCCCCATAGGGTAGTTTTCTCTGAAACATGGCTTTCCACTGGGAACACCTGC
>NW_010425100.1:81170-82875 GCF_000710305.1 Buceros rhinoceros silvestris | reverse complement strand
GCTGAACATACTGCTTCTGGAAGCTATTTTGAACACAGTTTAAAATGGGTTGAAACCACAATTTTTTCCCCAAAGACAGGAAAAAAAAATCACTACTTGTCCTTTTTCCAGGTAAGCACTTGAGCCTCTCAGGGCTGAGGTGGAAACTGCTTTTGATCAGGGGGCTTGTGCTGCTGTTGTGAACATAGCCCTGAAAACAACCCCCCCGTATGCAAACAAGTGTCATGCTTTCAAGAACGCATAACTACTTTTGATCTTCTGTAGGTCAAATCCAGATTTTTAAAGTCTCCTCTCCTCTCAAGAGATGGTGCTTTTGGGGAAGAGAGGGAAATAGGACCCAGAAAACCACCATGAAAAAGACTTTCAGGACGGATTAGTCTTGCAACTAATGTTGTCCTTCAGATGCTTCTTTATTCATTTTCATCTCCAGTTAAAAAGTCACAGAGTTCTCATTCTTGCATAGTACCTTAAACGTTCCTTTGGATAATTTTGGCTAATAATTTTGTATTATTATTATAATAATAATTTGGATTATTATTATTTCCTTTGGATAATAATTTTGCTTTTTTTTTTTCTGATGGAGATCCATGCTTCAGTTGCTTAGAAGAATCTTGCTGTTCATTTTGTGTGTTCTGTATTATTTGCAGAGTCTCAAATTAAATTTCCTGTGGGCAACGCAACTGGACAGTGGACATTTGATTCTGAGGTCGATCTGTGCCAGCAGACTCTGCACTAGGCCCACGATCTCCTGCAGAAATCCCTGTTGCACTCTCTGGAGGAGGGTTTTAATTGCCAGGCACTACAAAAGCAGACATCGTTCAGCACATCCATGTCATATATGCTAGTTGTTGGAATGTCTTGGGGTATCCTGAATGAGGCAGTGAACTGAACAACCAGTCTGTGATTTACCAGTCTCAACACCCAAGTGTATTTTCTCTGGTCATCGGCCTCTTCTGAGGAGCATTATGGCACTGTCGGGCACAGCACTGCCAGGCTGCCTCCCTTTGGAGAGCTAATGGCTCTGTTCAGAGACTAATGACTGCAGCAGTTAGTAAAGATCTTTACATAAATTTAAGCATTGCACAAATGATAACCTGAATTTTTAAAGACAAAAAAGTGGAGTGAGGGAGAAAAGAAGGAAACAAACGTTTCAGACTGTTTGCTCACTGGAGCACATCGCTTGCTAGTCTAGAGAAAGAAAAAAGTCCCTTGCCATTCCTGCCTTGCTGCTGCTTATGGGCCAGAGCTAATGCAAACCTCATCTCCTCAGCAGTACTCCCAGAAGGAGAGTTCCTGAAGATGTAATTTCTAGGAGTTCATGTCAGAATTCAAAGTTCTTGGAAGACTGTTTTGCCTTGGGGCAAAGCTTTTGGGAATGACTCATCAAATCAAGGTATTTTGAGAATACAGAAAGGCAGGTGCAGCTGAAGGCAAAGTCACATTTGCCTGTACTTAGAGGTCTCCTGGTACAAATATACTCTGGGGTTGTGTTCATTCACCCTCACCTTTCAAAAAGAAAACCCCCAGCCCCAACACTTGCCATCCTGTGTGTAATTTGCACGTGCTAGAGATAGTAATAATAATAATCCAGAGGGCTCAGAATCTTGGTAGGATCAGTTTTGATTTAGTTATGTCGCAATAGCCCAATGCTGGATGGCTAAAGGAGCCGCTGGAAAATGGCTTAGCCCTTTTTGTTGAAGTGTGG